>NW_026897211.1:0-29268 GCF_033153095.1 Gastrolobium bilobum | reverse complement strand
GTTTTATGTTAGTATCTGGTTCAGTTAGGTGTTTGCTTAATACACTATATATATGTTAAATTGGTTAGAATTGGTGTATCGATTTTCGTGTCCATGCTTTTGAATAGCATTTTCAACACTGTACTCTCGATTTTTTGTAGAAAGATTATTATAATATCATTTTGGTGCTTGATTTTGAAAAGTAATTTATGATATTTGTTAGTTTTCGTGATTTGTCTTCTACATATATATACATCTTCTATTACGTAATATATATGTTATTGTTCTAAAAGTTCTGTGTGGATTTTGGCTTTCATATATATCATTTGTTTCTCATTTATCGAGCCACATTGTATTTTAAATAGATTTTGTCATGTTGATTGTTGAATTTATGTTTATAATTGATATGCGTGAACCGTGGATGTCTTTTGCAAGTGGAACCATATGAAGTTTCTTTCTCAATAGATATCATGTATTACTTGATGCATTACGGCTTTTGGATGCCATTAGACACTGCATGTTGTGTTTTGGTTTGTGAAAAAAAAAAAAATTTGATAGCCATTACTGTGGCACGAAATGTTGCACCGAATGGTTGATCTTGAGAGTCAGACCAAAATGTCTCCGTTGATTCATGGACTCATACCATGTATAAAGGGTGCATTGCAATTAAATCCATGATTGCACATAAAAAAAAAGGAACTGCAAAGGGTCAGTTTTGAAATGCATGAATTGATGCATAAAATAGTTTTTGGTGGAAACTTGATGGGGTTTTCACGGTTGGAATTTGATGGTTACATTTGAATAAGTAACCACAAGTGAACCAAACGGTTCATGTGAATTTATGGCTGAAGCACAATTTCATGTTCCATAATCGTATCCGGCCCGAATTAATTTTGTCATCTAAATATTGAGTTTCTTAATTTATTGGCTTTATATATTGAATACGTGATTAATATATATGTGCATTTTTTGAGAATATGTGTTGACTGCAATGTTGCAAACAATACATAATAATTGTGTTTTTGCATGAAAGAAAAATAACTTTGAGAATGCAAAATGTGGAATCTTAAATTCTCTGTGTTTGCAAAATATTTGCATTTTGGAATTAAAGTATGATAAATTTCTTGAAAATATCTGAGTTGATTTAATTCCAAATTATATGTTTTATTTCAAATATCATAAATGATGTGACGATTATGTATCATTTTAAGGGTTAAATTGGAATTTATTATTTGATATATGTGTTATAGTCGAATAATGTTAAATTGAAAGTTTAAGGTATTAAGGAGCGATCAAGGGGGAGATTACGATGACCCTTTGAGAAATTTGTTTAGAGTTTGAAATTTTACACAAAACGATGGCTTCTTATGCTCCACAATCCAATGGGATTGTTGAGAGGAATGATGTCCTCTTTGAGGAATTTTGTTTAGAGTTTGGTACTATATATCAAACGATTGCTCCTTATGGTGTTGCAATTTAATGTGATTGCGTATAAAGAACCAGACATTAAATAAAATGATGTTGTTGATGTCTGGTTTATGGGGCAAAGTCATTTAATGACAAATTATATAATCAGTAAAGTACCCCACAAGAAAATTAAGAACATTCCCTATGAAATGTGGAAAGGTAGGGAGCCTACCTTGAATTATCTTTAAGTGTGGGGGTGTTTGGCTAAGGTTGCGGTTCGTAAACCTAAAAGGTTGAAAATCGAACCTAAAACTGTGGATTGTGTATTCATTGGTTATGCAGGTTTCTGGTTTATAAATCTGATGTTTCAGATACACATGTTAATACGGTTATTGAGTCAAGGGAAGTTACTTTCCTTGAAGACGTATTTCCGTATAAGAAAATATATGAATCAAGTGGTAATAATGATGATCAGGTTGTGATACCTCAGGATGCTACAACTGATACTGATCTTGTAGAGGATGTAGAAGATGAACCTAGACGTAGCAAGAGGCAAAGGACCGCCACATCCTTTGGACCTGATTTTATGACATATCTATTAGAAAATGAGCCTTGGACGTATAAGGAAGCTATAACGTCCCCGGAAAGACCATTCTGGGAAGAAGCTATCAATAGTGAGATAGAATCTATCTTGTCCAACCACACTTGGGAATTGGTAAATCTTCCTCCTGGCAATAAGCCTTTAGGAAGTAAGTGGGTTTTCAAAAGAAAAATGAAAGAGAATGGCACTATTGATAAATATAAAGCAAGGCTTGTGGTAAAAGGTTACAGGCAACGTGAAGGTCTCGATTTTTCGATACTTATTCACCGGTTACAAGGATCACATCTATTAGGATGTTGATCGCGGTAGCTGCATCGAATGGATTACAAATACATCAATGGATGTTAAGACTGCCTTCTTAAACGGCGACCTGGAAGAAGAGATATATTTAGAACAACCTAAAGGTTTTGTTGTTCCAGGACAAGAACGGAAAGTTTGTCGCTTATTAAAATCCCTTTTACGGGTTAAAGCAAGCTCCAAAACAATGGCATGAGAAATTTGACAAAGTTATGTTGTCAAATGAATTTTGAACTAATGAATGTGACAAATGTGTCTATGTTTGAAATACTGTCTGTCTTTATGTAGACGACATGTTGATCATGGGTAGTAATAATCACATGATTAATGCTACTAAACAATTACTTAAAAGTAAGTTTGATATGAAAGATATGGGGATAGCAGACGTTATCCTAGGTATTAAAATCCAAAGAACATCTACAGGGTTGGCCTTATCACAAGCTCACTATATAGCTAAGGTTCTTGAGAAATTCAAGAGTTTGAATATAACTCCTGTGAGGAACCTGTAGATTCTAATTTGAGTTTATTAAAGAACACTGGTAAAGCTACAGCATAAAAGCTATATGCTCAAGTGTTGGGAAGCCTTATGTATGTTATGAACTGCACCAGACCTGATATTGCTTATGCAGTAAGTCTGTTAAGTCGCTTTACCAGTAATCCAAATGAGAATCATTGGAAAGCTATGGTAAGAGTTTTGGGATACTTGAAGTATACTCAGAATTATGCTTTGTATTACGAGAAATACCCTGCGGTTATAGAAGGGTATTGTGATGCAAAATGGATCACCGGCTCTAACGACACTAGATCCACAAGTGGATATGTGTTTACCCTTGGTGGAGGTGCTATGTCTTGGAAATCGTCCAAGCAAACCTGCATTGCAAGGTCAACCATGGAAGCAGAATTTATTGCTTTAGATAAGGCCGGTGAAGAAGCCGAATGGCTTCGTAATTTTATTGAGGATGTTCCTAATTGGCCAAGACCGGTACCATCCGTATGCATACATTGTGATAGCCAAGCAACTATTGGAAGGGCCAAGAACGTCATGTATAACGGTAAGTCTAGACACATACGTCGAAGACATGATACCGTAAGACAACTATTCTCGAATGGAATCATTTCAATTGACTATGTTAAGTCTAAGGAAAACATAGCGGATCCGTTAACCAAAGGGATTCCTAGAGAGTTGGTTGAAAATTTGTCGAAAGGAATGGGTTGTTTTTTCTTTTTCTTTCGTACTGTAAACAATGAAACGGTTTTCATATCTATCTATATATATGAAAGCCAAGTGACTTTATTAAATGCTTGTGCACAGCGGTTTATTGCAACCGAAGAATTCTATGCATATATTATTATATTATGAAGGTTTACGGTTAATAATAACCATTGAATGAGTCTCGGTTATCAATTCCATGCATGGCTGGAAATTTATATATATGTTTATATGGCCTGTTTCAATACCTTTAAGGTCGAAGGAAGTTGCCTTTTTTTTAAAAAAAAAAAATGGAAATTCTGGTTCTATTCTTTTATACATGGCATCTGTAACATTTACGGATTTGACAAACTCAACTTCGAAATAGTAAATGCATTTATGGCATTGAATTTATGATTGGAAATTAAATTTCAAACCTTGATTTGGTGTCAACCTCTTGCAGATTGAAAATGTTTCTTTGAAACATTGCATCTTTTGAATTTAAAGGAAAAAAAATGGTAGTTTATTAACTATCTATTTCATAACTTGCTGCTGGAGCATTTTCCTTGTTTTATCTTGGTTTGATACTTCATTATTTAAATTTAAGTTGTGACAGTTATTACGTAGCCTCCATCATGTAATCGGTTATTGGGTTTTCTTACATGATATGAATCCAACTATGTTGGGATATGGACAAACATCATTTATAAAGGTGATAATTATTACACCCAACGTTATGGGTGTCCTGGTGGCAAGTGTGATGTACTATCATCTTTTGAGGAACCAAGGTTAGAAACCTTTTGGCCATTGGAGTGTGATTTTATTTCTTATGTGAATGTAACCACCACGCCACTGTAGGTGGTATACTAAGTTTTTGGCATTTTAGAATATGTCAAGTGAATTAGCATTGCTTGTTGTCATTCAAGTAATCTGAGGACAAATGGATGCGTTTTAATATCTATAATACGTTGATAATGATGCATCGAATGGATATCATGATGATGATCCATTGGAGAATTAATACATTTATTTCGTGGGAAATCTCTCGATTTCTTTGAATGAATATATATGAAGCAACTAATGAGTGTCATTACTCGTTTATGTGTATGAATGCATTGTGATTAATTGCATTAATTGAGATGTGATTTAAATGTGGAAATTAATTATGTATTGCATTGGATTCAATTACCTATGATTTGGATGTCATAAATGATATGCTGGTTGTGTATTATTTTATGGTTAACATGAAGTTTATGGTGAGATATATTCAATTTTTGTAGAGTCATAAAGTCTCTCCATATATGTTTAACGATTTTGATTTTATGATAGCCAGTGATAATTCTTTCTTAATTCCATTGTGTTAAAGATGGATATAAAAGTTTTATGTCCAATGAAATATTCTGTATTATATGAACGTGGAAAGAGCTATCTTAGTCATGGCATGATCAAAGTCAATGTGATGGCTTTAAATGTTGTCAATGACATAATAATTGTATATTATTTTATGGTAATGTTCAGTAAGAAAATTAAAGGCATAAGGAGCAATCTAGTGGGGAGAGTATGATGCCCCTTCGAGAAATTTTGTTTAAAGTTTGGTATTACATACCAAAAGATGACTCCTTATGCTTCAGAATCCAATAGTATTGCTGAGAGAAAGAACCAGACATTAAATGAAATGATGTTGTTGACGTCTGGTTTGTGGGGGAAAATCATTTTAATGATAAAGTGTACAATCAATAAAGTACCCCACAAGAAAAATTAAGAACACCCCCTATGAAATATGGAAAGGTAGGGAGCTTACCTTGAATTATCTTGAAGTGTGGGGGTGTTTGACAAAGAGCATACCATACGACATATGGAAAGGAAAGAAGTCATCCCTGAAATATTTTAGAGTGTGGGGGTGCTTGGCTAAGGTTGCGGTTCCTAAACCTAAGAAGTTGAAAATCGGACCTAAAACCGTGGATTGTGTATTCATCGGTTATGCACTTAATAGTAGTGCTTATCGGTTTCTAGTTTATAAATCTGATGTCTCAGACATACAAGTTAATACGGTTATTGAGTCAAGGGAAGTTACTTTCTTTGAAGACGTATTTCCGTATAAGAAAATACAAGAATCAAATGGTAATAATGATGACCAGGTTGTGATACCTCGGGATGCTACAACTAATATTGATCATGTAGAGGATGTAAAAGATGAACCTAGACGTAGCAAGAGGCAAAGGACCGCCACATCCTTTGGACATGATTTTATGACATATTTATTAGAAAATGAGCCTCGAACGTCTAAGGAAGTTATAACGTCCCCGGAAGGACCATTCTGGGAAGAGGCTATCAATAGTGAGATAGAGTCTATCTTGTCCAACCACACTTGGGAATTGGTAAACCTTCCTCCTGGCAATAAGCCTTTAGGAAGTAAGTGGGTTTTCAAAAGAAAAATGAAAGAGAATGGCACTATTGATAAATATAAAGCAAGGCTTGTGGTAAAAGGCTATAGGCAACGTGAAGGTCTCGATTATTTCGATACTTATTCACCGGTTACAAGGATCACATCCATTAGGATGTTGATCGCGATAGCTGCATTGAATGGATTACAAATACATCAAATGGATGTTAAGACCGCCTTCTTAAACGGGGCCCTGGAAGAAGAGATATATTTAGAACAACCTGAGGGTTTTGTTGTTCCAGGACAAGAACAGAAAGTTTGTCGCTTAACAAAATCCTTTTTACGGGTTAAAGCAAGCTCCAAAGCAATGGCATGCGAAATTTGACAATGTTATGTTATCAAATGGATTTCGAATCAATGAGTGTGACAAATGTGTCTATGTTCGAAATACTGAAAAAGGATTTGTCATTGTCTGTCTTTATGTAGACGACATGTTGATCATGGGTAGTAATAATCAAATGATTAAAGCTACTAAACAGTTACTTAATAGTAAGTTTGATATGAAAGATATGGGGATAGCAGACGTTATCCTAGATATTAAAATCCATAGAACATCTGCAGGGTTGGCCTTATCACAGGCTCACTATATAGCTAAGGTTCTTAAGAAATTCAAAAGTTTGAATATAACTCCTGTGAGGAACCCTGTCGATTGTAATCTTAGTTTACTAAAGAACACTGGTAAAGCTACAGCACAAAAGCTATATGCTCAAGTGTTGGGAAGCCTAATGTATGTTATGAACTGTACCAGACCTGATATTGCTTATGCAGTAAGTCTGTTAAGTCGCTTTACTAGTAATCCAAATGAAAATCATTGGAAAGCTATGGTAAGAGTTTTGGGATACCTGAAGTATACTCAAAATTTTGCTTTGCATTACGAGAAATACCCCGCAGTTATAGAAGGGTATTATGATGTAAATTGGATCACCGGCTCTAACGACACTAGATCCACAAGTGGATATGTGTTCACCCTTGGTGGAGGTGCTGTGTGTCTTGGAAATCATCCAAGCAGACCTGCATTGCAAGGTTAACCATGGACGCAGAATTTATTGCTTTAGATAAAGCCGGTGAAGAAGCCGAATGGCTTCGTAACTTTATTGAGGATGTTCCTAATTGGCCAAAACCGGTACCATCTGTATGCATACATTGTGATAGCCCAGTAGCTATTGGAAGGGCCAAGAACGTCATGTATAACGGTAAGTCTAGACACATACGTCGTAGACATGATACCGTAAGACAAATACTCTCGAATGGAATTATTACAATTGACTATGTTAAGTCTAAAGAGAACATAGCGGATCCGTTAACCAAAGGGATTCTTAGAGAGTTGGTTGAAAATTTGTCGAAAGGAATGTGTTTAAGTCCTATCAATTGTTGAGCATTGCGGTAACTCTACCTAGAAGAGTGGAGATCCCATGAACTAGGTTCAAAGAGACAACTAAGTGATGGTCGACTGTTCAAACACTGTGGAGTTTTTAAACTCATACTCATTCCTAAGACAAGACAGTGTATTATGAGGGTAAGCATTTAGGCTTTTAATGATTTCTTAATCTGTTGTGTTCAGATGATGTATAGTGAGTTACATCAAAAGAAATCACCTATGTGAGTGTGAAGTGAGGGCCGCTTCTATGAGAATTTTTCAAAGGCCGATTCTCTAAAACACTCGCAGAACCAGGCAGGTGACCCACAGCCAAAATGGGCGCAACAAAGGACCAACTATGCTAGAGAAGCAATTGTGTGACTCCTATTGTCTAGGTATACACTAAAGGTTGACGGTTCAAGTCGACCTAGACCACCGATTGACCGAGTATATCCGATAGGTTTTCACTAGAGAAGGTTCAAAGGTAACTCCACCTGTCTCGATGCAGTTGTTTCTCGTTGAGGAAATTACACTTTGCATTTATACTCTTATGCATTTTTTGTCACGGTGATTTGACATCTTATCCATGTGGGGGATTATTGGAATTTATATATATATATATATATAAATTGTATAAACAATCTATTGGTTATGAATAAGAAGTTTGGTAGTGAAAAGGTGTGCCTTTTCGTCGACAAACAGATGTACCTTTTCATCCTAAACGATGTGTTATTTCATCCTAATGGACATCTTGTTTCATCCTAATGGACATGTTGTTTCATCCTTGAATGGGTTTCTTTTCGTGTTGAACGAATGTGTCTTTTCGTGTCGAACGAATGTGTCTTTTCGTGTCCAACAGATGTGTTGTTTCGTCATCGAATAGGTGCCTTTTGGAACGTGACTTTACGTTGTCTATAAATAGACACTGACACCTTCATAAAATGGATCCAATTTTTCTGCACTGAAACTCTGCCGAAATTTTTCTCCTTCCGGTTTTGCATGTTCCTTTTCATACTCCGGTGTAGTTTCCTCTGGCATTTTGTTGTGTTCGTTTGGGCTGTTGACTGGTAGTGCCGCCACTCTTCAGACGAAATCCGTTCTATCCTAGGAGACAAGTGTCCATCTAACTTAGGCATCAGTGAGGGGACAAATTGTCTTAAGGAGACACGTTCTGTGGGCTCGGATTTTATCCTTCTGATTTTGCATATCTGATTCATCATTCTGTCTTTCTCTAATACCTGACAAGTAAGTCTATTTTTTTTAATTGTTCATAATTGCACAGTGATAATTCTGATCATCTACCTCCTCCTCTGCTTTATACATGGGTTCAAACCTCTCAGTGATTTAACATCACCCACTGTCTTCAATAACATATTAATCACACACTAAACTTAAACAACTATTAAGCTCCTCTTATATACTTTTTAAAAGCAGAGGCAAAGTAATAATACTGAGTGAACTGAAACTGAGCTTCTAAGATTCATTCAGTTATAAAAAACTTATCACTACAAACAAAAGTAACAATACAGATACAATGAATAAACCATAGACTATAGAGCACAAACAAATACATGACGTACAATATTAATAATGAGGATTTAAGAAAAAATAAAGGTATGCTATGGTATGGTATCGAAAGTTACCTTATCCTCAGCAGCAAGTAAAGGAAGATTTTTCGGAAGAATCTCAACTCAAGAGGCTCAGAGTCGGGTGCCATCAAGAGGAGAAATACCTCTGTTCAGTGTCTTTTTTGAGTTGAGCAACAAATACAAATAAAAATACATGTTTTATGGTCGCTGAAACAAAAAGAAAAAAGAAAAAAACGCAATAACACACTTAAAATAAATGGTAGAACCAACGAAATGAAATGAAATAAAAGCAGAGGCGAAAGAAAGTTCCTTTCCTGTGAGTTGAGGAGCTGCTTGTAGTTGGTAGCTTATCTTTTTTAACAAGATCTTCAACAGTATTGTTATTGTGAGTTGAGCTGAGCTTGATTGAAGAGAAGAGAAGAGAAGAGAAGAGAAGGGGGCTAGGCTTAGGGTTTTTCTTTGGTGGAGAAGAGAGAGAGAGAGAGAGAAGAAAGAGAGGAATGAGTGAGTGTTATTAAATTAAATCCCGCCCAATTTTAGATAAAAAATCTTTGAAAATTGTAAATTGTAAATTTGTGATATGAGATGAGACTGCATCTGCATGTTTCGGATTATGCATTCAGAGGTGAGAGAGACTAAGAGCAATGGTTGGTTATTTTGATCAGTTTTGTTTTGGCCCAATCCAATCCATCTTTAATTAATTATAATAAAACTTTAAATTATAATATTTGCCCTGAAATCAAATTATTATAGATTACCTGCTAAAAAGTGCGCGCGTGGTCAAGTGTCCAAAGCACATTACATTGATTTGCATTGGAGAGGGCCACACTTGACTTGACAATCAGACACTACACTACACTGAGTAAAAGCAATGCAATGAATGCACTTGGGTCGGGTGTTATTTTCAGCAGCATCATCTTTGTTTTGTTTTGTTTTGGGCCCAATCCAATCCAAATGTTAACCCGCCATTAAATATGGGTGGGAAAAATGAACTCACCCCGTTTTATGGTGGGTTGGCGGGTCAAACACTTCTTTTAATTTTTCTCAATCTCAATCTTAAATGTATACTAATATTTGTCAAAACATTCTTTAGGAACTCATTCGTCTCCATATAAAGATAACATTTGTCATAAATAAAATTGTTATTCTTTATTTTTTCTAAGAAGTACTAATGTAAAAAAAAAATTGGATATCACAAAAATTTAATGACAAATGAAATACTACTTAATTGTAAAATATATATATATATAACCCGACGGGTCAACCCGTTTTGACCCACTTCTAGGCGGGGCGGGTTGAAGTGGGTTGGTGGGTTGAAAATCTCAACCCAACTCGTCCCGTTTTGGCGGGTTGACCCGCCGGGCAGTGGCGGAGCCACGTTGTGGCCTACAGTTGCCTTGGCACTGGCTTATTTAGCCACGTTCATTTAGCTACATTTGAAAAGTAGCAAATTCTGTTCAAATTTTTTGAAAATTAGCCACGTTTTGGTCGTAGCCAAAGAACCGTAGCTATTTGGGCACTAGCTGAATTTTTTGGCACTTGCTAACATGTCATGCTGGCTCCGCCACTGCCGTCGTGCTCAACCCATATTGTCACCCCTAAATTTACATATAAAGTAGAGTCATCAAAACAGGCTATCTCTTCCTGTTAGGCCCTAGCTCGCACGAGTTAAGGCAAAAAATCCTACAAATAAAAAAGCCTGCATGAGCCAAAAACTTATATAATCCCACGAGATAGGGCCTGTCCACGAGCCAAAATTTCATATAAGTCAATCATTTGTCATTAATTAAAATTGTGACAGTAGCAAACAGGCATCACCAAAACCTTATCTGAAATTTCCATCCCTGATCCATCTACCGCTCCCAACTTCTACACTATATAATCAACTATAATGGAAAGAACAAAAAATCTTTACGTAATCCTCCAAGACAAGCAATCAATGAGATAAAATAAACCATGTTGTCATATAATTGAATGGAAATTGATTTCTCCGGAGAAACTATTCCCCTATTACAGACTCATAAAAATGTCTCATCCATCTTTTTTCTTTAATATAATGAGTCCCGTATATTTAATGGGTATGCAGAAGAGGAATAATTTCTTCTGCAACATGAGAAACTAGGAAAACTATTGCCACTTTGTTATTCCTCACTTTAACATAAATTCGTTACATTAATTATGCATTTGCTACTTTAGAGTAATAACCAACAAAATAGCTTTAGGCTTCTTTTCAATGGTATGAGATTCACCATTATTGCCTTTATTTTATTTAGCTGTTGATTTCATTAGCAATTTTCGTCTAGCTTCTTTCCTTTGTCATTATTTTCTATCATCCCACCATAGCGGAATGTGGTTGACCCAATTCGCAATTCAACATATAGCTATGAGTTATGAAAGTGCTTGATGAAGTTGAGGTGAAAGTAAAGGATGGGGACAGTGAATTCAGAAAATATCTCTGTCCTTTGCAGAATCTGCATCATCGAAATTCAAAACTTAGATAGAAATATAAACCATCCAAATGGAAAAATAAAAGGACGTTTGAAAAATAAACACCAAAAATGAGAAAGATCATGTGGCAGATAGTAGGGGTGTTAACGGGCCGAGCCGAGCCGAGCTTTGATCTTAACGGGCCAAGCCTGTATTTAAACGTGTCAGACTGGCCTTAGCCTGTTACCTGTTACGAATATAATATTAGCCTGTGGCCTGGTTCGTTTACAAAAAATAAAAGCCTGTCTCAAGCCTGTGGCCTGTTTATTTATTAAAAATAAAAACCTTACATTCCAATTTGTAGCCGTATTCAGCCCATTAATCATGCACTGATATGTATTTTTTTGTAAGAAAATAATAGTTGTTTCTTTTATAATAAAAAAACATTAATATTAAAAAATCAAAATAACAACATCACCTTTACTTTATTTTACGTTGCTTTTCCTTAATTTTCTTCCACATTCTAGATTTTTTACATTAAATTTTCTTCCACATTTCTTAATATTCTAGATTTTTTACACTAGATTTGAACCCCACCAATAAATTTTCTTCCACATTTTACATTAATTTTTCTTCCACGGTCGCCGCCATAAGCATCATTATAAGCCGTGGAATCCGCATGGCTTATAAAAATAGATGATGAACATGACTTAGATCGGGGAGAAGAGATAGAGCAGAGACAGAAAACTGAGAAAAGGATGTTGAAATGATTAATATAAAAATATAAAAAATAAATAAATTTAATGTATACGGGCCAGCCTCCAAGGCTTCAAGGCCGGGCTTGGCTATGAAAGCCTGAGGCCTTTTAAATAAAAAAGCTTTTGCATGAGTATAAGTCTGGGCTTAATAATAAAAAAAGACGAGCCGAGCCGAAACGGGTCGGGCCTAAGGCCCCTGATAGGCCCTTGGCCTTATTATCACCCCTAGCGGATAGCATAAGTCCCACCACACCTAATAATTTCAATCATTTTTACCTTTCAAGAATCAAGTACTGGATTCGAGATAATTTACACTTTCAATCTCAGCCACTTTACCTTGAAGATCATCTCTGAAAATACACATGATAAAGCCCAAAAATGGTCAAATAGCCTACATAGTATACACAGCTAACCTCGTACACATGCATAATTGAAGTGAACTTTCTTCTTTTCCTTTTTTTCCTAAAATACAAGTATTGCTGAGTTTTAAATGCACACCTACACGGTGTCTCATACCCTTTTATAAAATTTACACATTTTAAATTGGAAAAATTAATTGTCATTTTTTTTTGTAAACAATTAATTGTCATTTTAAATTAGATGACTTTTATTTTAGGTCTCTCTGCTTCTAATTATACAGAGGAAAGAAAATATTAAAAATCATTAAATATATATTAAAACGATATAATTTTATTTAGAATAATATAAAATCATGTCCTTTAAAATAAAAAATATTTTCCCTTTTGTAACTAAATATTTTCCCTTTAAAATTTAAAAAAGAGGACTAAAAAAATAAATAGACAACCTTATAATTTTGAAGAAATGCTTATGATAAAATAAATAAATTTTCTCTCTTTCCACCAAACAGATCATGGATTTAAAACAACAGTTATTCAGTAATCTAGATCTATAAGCGAGCACAAATATCTAGAATTTTCTCCACCTTTCATATATATATATATATATATATATATATATATATATATATATATATATATATATAGACATTTCTGTTTCAGAATATGGTAGTGGACTAGTGTCATCTCTATACATGTCCATGTATCATATATATTTGTCATCTTCTTACGTCATATATGTTTTTATCAATTAGGTAGAATAATTACTCCTTTTCAAAAAATATAACAACTCTTGTTGATAATTTTTACTAAATCGTCGTGAGTTTGATTCATGTTGATGCTCCTTCATAGGTCAATTACATGTAAGTACCACTGTAAGCACTTAAGCACTTGAAACATGTAAATAGAACAATTTTACCCCCTTTACTCTTGTCCCTTTTATGTAACCCTGCTCAATCATAATTTGAGGCTATATGATCCAAAGAGTTATCTACTCCTCTTATATAACTCAAAAACATTAACATATTGAATAATCTATGGACATTTATACTAGTAATTGACACTTCGGTATCATTCACAAAAATTTTAGAAAGCTAAATTTTCCATCCACATTAGACTCATCAGTCTTTACAAATAATCTTGTTCAATCATTCACAAAAAATGTCGATGTTGATCAGACTAATTATTAACCAAACAAGAACAATAGTGAAAATAAAAGTATAAAAATAGAAAGAATGCATGGTTACGTGACTTGTTGGTTATACAAACTCAAAGAAAATACAAATGAATGGAGGTCAATCTCAGTAGAGAACAAATCTGGGAAGCCAAAGAATTAAATTTGAATCCCATTTACAACTACATAGACAACAAATAATTGGTGTTATCAACTACATAGACAACAAATAATCCGAGTCAATCATTTGTGTAATAATCCGAGTCAATCATTTGTGTAGGATCATAAAGATCAAAGTCAGAATCAAAGTCCAAGTCCAAGTCTTCATTTAAGATTGAGCCTATTGAGCTTAAATTGGTAAGATGTGAAGCATAACTGCCATCCTGGCTTTGGTCAGCCAACCCCTGAAATGGCACAATATTACTTGTTTGCCTAGGACTAATCATCTCACCAGATGAAGAGGATATTTAAAAGGACTGACTTGCTGGGTTGCCTTAGACCTGATTCTTTTCAGTCGAAGTCTTTATTTCTGCAGCAATTAAAAAAACAAATAAAGTTCTATAAATGAAAAACTATGGTTTTATGAAATTAAAGCAGAAAGGAAAAGAAAAAAATACCTGCAGATGGCTGGCCACATGCGCCCTAGTAAGATGCTTCTCAGCCTTCATCAATTGAAGAATTTTTCTAGGTACAACCTCTGCAATCAAAAGAACATACAAATGTGTCAGACTTCATTAACAATAATGCCATGACATCTACTCCAGTGCACTACAGATTAGGAAGAGTATTTGAGAAAGCATTCAAAATAATGTTGAACAAAAAAATACAGCAATTGGAAAAATACAGCAAACATATACTTTTGCAATACAAAAAAAAAACCCAGAGTTTTCACAGGAATGGAAAAAGGCATCATTGTTCCATTTTTGGCAGCGAATGGAAGACACAGTTGGGACCAATTGGGCAGCTTCCAGCTCTCATGAGACCAAATTAATCATGATCGAATTAAGGAAAATTTGAATTTTGATTTGTTCAGTTTTCGAGAGATGCCAAATAAGTATATTAGCTTACTCCAAGGAAAGGATTACTGAAATAGAGGAATACATGGGCAGTGGATTTGTTTGTTATTTGGAAATGCACACTGGTATTAACAACGGAGAAGCCATTTTTTATTTTGGTGCAGATTCCAATATTATGACAGAAATTATATATCCAAGTGGGGCTGAGACAGATGTTCGAAGAATTATGGTTGGATTCTGGGCAGTGGATGTGAAGACACTTGTGGAAATAAAGTTTGCAAAGAGAGGTGATGGAACTAGTTTTCACATTGTAATATTATTAGGATTTGATTGCTATTTCTACACAAAAATATAATAAAAGTATTGCTAAAATAAAGCAGAAACATCAATTGATTGACCAATTGTAGCAATTAATAACAATTAAGATAACAACTACTTTGCATTGTAGAGAAAGAGTGAATAACTTACTGTCAACACCCAAGTCATTAACAGCGGCCACAAAACACCGACCGATGTAGCTCTTCGGTCCAAACAACCCGAGACTGCTTTTGGGTTGATCGGTCCTCTTGGTTAAGACCTTTCTCAAGTTCTTCATGAACTTCATCCTCATCTTCTTCCATCTTCTCAGCTTTTTCATCATCTTTATCCTCATCTTCTTCCATCTTCTCAGCTTCATCCTCATCTTCATCTTCTTCCATCTTCTCAGCTTCATCCTCATTTTCATCCTCATCTTCTTCCATCTTCTCAGCTTTTTCATCATCTTCATCTTCTTCCATCTCCTCAGCTTCATCCTCATCATCTTCCATCTTTTCAGCTTTTTCATCATCTTCAACATGATGAAAAACCAACATGTTATCATTCCAATCGAAACCAACATCTAAATATTGCGAAAAAAAAACGAAAGAAAGAAAGAAAGAACCATTAATATTTAAAAAATAAATAAAATGGAAAACCCACATATCTAAATATATCCAATGTTAGTTTTGTTAAATAAAACACCAACTGAAAAAACTAACAAACTCAACTAGACAAAATCAAAAAACAAAAAAACCAGTTAATAGTCCAGTAATAAGATGTCTGGGCAGACAGAAACAAAAGCACACAATCGAACATCCACTGTATTATCAAGAAAAAAAAGAAACAAAATCGAAAGAAAAGAAAAGCAAGAACATAATGGAAAAGCCACACCCTCAATATTGCCAGAATAATAAAGAAAAAGAAAGAAAGAAACATATATTTCATATGGTATTGACAAAAGACAAGCCACACCCTCAATCTCTATTTTCAAGAAAAAAAAAGGAAAGGAAAGAACAAAGTCGAATATCAGCAAGAAACCCACATACTCAATCTTTTCAAGCAAGAAATATCAGCATATAATCAAACATTTTCAAGAAAAAAAGAAAAGAAAAGAAAAGAAAAGAAAGGGCAGAAGTACCATACCTAGGTAATGACACCTTTGTAGGAGTGTTGCCAAACAATACAGGCTGGTTGGGTCATCATCTCCCATTGCATCCCATCTCCCATTGCATCCCATCTCCCGTATTCATCCTCATCTTCTTCCATCATCTCAGCTTCATCCTCATCTTCATCCTCTTCCATCTTCTCATCTTCATCCTCATCTACTTGCATCCCATCTCCCATTGCATCCCATCTCCTATATTCATCCTCATCTTCTTCCACAATCTCAACTTCATCCTCATCTTCATCCTCTTCCATCTTCTCAGCTTCATCCTCATCTTCATCCTCTTCTACTTGCATCCCATCTCCCATTGCATCCCATCTCCCATATTCATCCTCATCTTCTTCCATCATCTCAGCTTCATCCTCATCTTCATCCTCTTCCATCTTCTCAGCTTCATCCTCTTCTACTTGCATCCCATCTCCCATTGCATCCCATCTCCATATTCATCCTCATCTTCTTCCATCATCTCAGCTTCATCCTCATCTTCATCCTCTTCCATCTTCTCAGCTTTTTCATCATCTTCAACATGATGAAAAACCAACATGTTATCATTCCAATCGAAACCATAGATATTTAAAAAATAAATAAAATAGAAAACCCACATATCTAAATATATCCAATGTTAGTTTTGTTAAATAAAACACCAACTGAAAAAATTAACAAACTCAACTAGACAAAATCCAATTTACAAAATTAAAAAACAAAAAAACCAGTTAATAGTCCAGTAATATGATGTCTGGGGACAGAAACAAAAGCATACAATCGAACATCCACAGTTATCAAGAAAAAAAAAGAAACGAAATCAAAAGAAAAGAAAAGCAAGAACATAATGGAAAAGCCACACCCTCAATATTGCCAGAATAATAAAGAAAAAGAAAGAAAGAAACATATATTTCATATGGTATTGACAAGCAACTGTTGACAAGCCACACCCTCAATCTTCTATTTTCAAGAAAAAAAAGAAGAAACATACTGTATTTTCAAGAAAAGAAAAAAGAAAATAAAAACGAAATCAAAAGAAAAGAAAAGCAAGAACATAATGGAAAAGCCACACCCTCAATATTGCCAGAATAATAAAGAAAAAGAAAGAAAGAAACATATATATTTCGTATGGTATTGACAAGCAACTGTTGACAAGCCACACCCTCAATCTTCTATTTTCAAGAAAAAAAAAGAAACATACTGTATTTTCAAGAAAAGAAAAAAGAACACAGTCGAATATCACCAAGAAATATCAGCAAGAATATGATGTCTGGGCAGACAGAAACAAAAGCATACAATCGAACATCCACAGTTATCAAGAAAAAAAAAGAAACGAAATCAAAAGAAAAGAAAAGCAAGAACATAATGGAAAAGCCACACCCTAAATATTTCCAGAATAATAAAGAAAAAGAAAGAAAGAAACATATATATTTCGTATGGTATTGACAAGCAACTGTTGACAAGCCACACCCTCAATCTTCTATTTTCAAGGAAAAAAAAAGAAACATACTGTGTTTTCAAGAAAAGAAAAAAGAAAAGAAAAACGAAATCAAAAGAAAAGAAAAGCAAGAACATAATGGAAAAGCCACACCCTCAATATTGCCAGAATAATAAAGAAAAAGAAAGAAAGAAACATATATTTCATATGGTATTGACAAGCAACTGTTGACAAGCCACACCCTCAATCTTCTATTTTCAAGAAAAAAAAGAAACATACTGTATTTTCAAGAAAAGAAAAAAAGAAAAGAAAAACGAAATCAAAAGAAAAGAAAAGCAAGAACATAATGGAAAAGCCACACCCTCAATATTGCCAGAATAATAAAGGAAAAGAAAGAAAGAAACATATATATTTCGTATGGTATTGACAAGCAACTGTTGATAAGCCACACCCTCAATCTTCTATTTTCAAGAGAAAAAAAAAGAAACATACTGTATTTTCAAGAAAAGAAAAAAGAACACAGTCGAATATCAGCAAGAAATATCAGCAAGAATATGATGTCTGGGCAGACAGAAACAAAAGCATACAATCGAACATCCACAGTTATCAAGAAAAAAAAAGAAACGAAATAAAAAGAAAAGAAAAGCAAGAACATAATGGAAAAGCCACACCCTCAATATTGCCAGAATAATAAAGAAAAACAAAGAAAGAAACATATATATTTCGTATGGTATTGACAAGCAACTGTTGACAAGCCACACCCTCAATCTTCTATTTTCAAGAAAAAAAAAAGAAACATACTGTATTTTCAAGAAAAGAAAAAGAAAAGAAAAACGAAATCAAAAGAAAAGAAAAGCAAGAACATAATGGAAAAGCCACACCCTCAATATTGCCAGAATAATAAAGAAAAAGAAAGAAAGAAACATATATTTCATATGGTATTGACAAGCCACACCCTCAATCTTCTATTTTCAAGAAGAAAAAAGAAACATACTGTATTTTCAAGAAAAGAAAAAAGAAAAGAAAAAAGAACACAGTCGAATATCAGCAAGAAATATCAGCAAGAAACCCACATACTCAATCTTTTCAAGCAAGAAATATCAGCACATAATCAAACATTTTCAAGAAAAAAAGAAAAGAAAAGAGAAGAAAAGAAAGGGCAGAAGTAACATACCTAGGTATTGACACCTTTGTAGGAGTGTGGCCAAACAATACAGGCTGGTTGGGTCATCATCTACTTGCATCCCATCTCCCATATTCACCAATTCCATTGTCTTGATAAAACAATCCAAGAACAAGAGAAAGAAACAAGCAAGAACAAGAGAAAGAAACTAGGAAACCCAAAGAAACCAAGAAAACTTTAAGAAGGAGTGAAAACAGAGAAAGAAACCCTAAGAAAACCTTAAGAAGAGTGAAAAGAGAGAAAGAAAATTTTTAATTTATATTTTTTGGCGGCAAAACTATGATGACCGTTGTATTCTCTTAACTCTTAACTCGTAAGTTATTTCCGTCCCTCTGAAGTTCTAATTTAGCTACTCTTAAAATTTATTATTTTTACTAATTTATATTAGCTAAAGTATATACATATTAAAAAATATATGTGTGGATGGACAACTGAGAAATATATATTCTAATTTTAAGGAAATAAAATTCATTTTAATTATTAAAAATATGAGACATGATTGGATTGAGAAAAAATTCATAACAATATATATATATATATAATTCATTATAGTTTGACTAATTACTTTGATTAATTTAATAAAAAAACCCGCGATTCACACTAAAATAAATATAATCATAATAATATTTATTAAAAAATTGGCTTTACTAAATGCTAACATCTTTTAAACAAGAGTAACAGAAGAAAGCTTGAGAAGAAGCATTTACAAAGACCTTAATCTAGATGACTTTAAAGAAACTTTGGTTATTGATACCACCATTTAGAAAAAATTCAACAGACGCTTAAACGAGGATTAAAATGCAATGAACATTATTTACCCCCCCAAAAAAAAAGAAATGCAAAGAAGATTGAGAGAAGACAATCTTAGAGTTCTATTGGTTGTGTCCCCACAATCACAACATAATACAGAATGAAGAAGAGGTACTTACTTACCAGAGAGGTGACTACTTTAGTTGTTTAATGAAATACTTCTGAGGGATCTACACCACAGAACACTGGCAGGACCTTGGTATATTTGGTTCTGCTCCGCTCCATTATTACCTCCTTAAAACATTTCCAGAGAAAATAGTGTTTACTATTTTCTCTGGAAATGTTTTGAGAAAACAATAACATAAACACTATTTTGAAACGCCTCATCATTATCATGTAAAAAAACACTAGTTGTTTGTTGGGTGCACATGCAAAGAAGAGAGTGGTTCTGATCTGTAATATAATGGGGTAGGTGGTGGCGGTTTCGGTGAACTGAAGACAATGGATCTATGGAAGTGAAATGAGAGTCCAAAGATAATGTAAAGTGAGAGAGAATGGACAGATCGCAGCAATAAGTTTTTGAGAAAGGTGAAAGAGAGAGACACGTAGAGATAGAAAGGTAGGAAGCGGAAAAGCTCAAGAGAGAAGAGTGGACGCAAAAAAACAAAAGCAAGCTCTCTTGTCAAATCACAACTTTCACATTAGGTGAAATGAGGACTGACAAAAGCAATTAATGGATCTCTGATCAACAGAACAGTAGTATCTCTCTCCTATTCCCCAAATAAACTTTAATCTCATACTACCATCCTTATAAACAAGAGAATACATCGATATCAGGAGCAAGGGACTCTCTCTGTAGGGAAAAAGCGAAAGACTATGCATGACACCAGAGATTATAAACTACAGAATAAGTGAATGAATGATACAGGGCTACACAGCACAGCTAGATAGTTTTAATATAATAATCAATGGAGTCATAGCAGCAGGGATTTTAACTACAATTGTTTAAAATTAAAAAAAATGATATACTATTTAATATGTTTAGAATTTAAAAAAATAATAATAATATTCTTCATCTTCAATCTTTATTAATAATTTGATAATATCACACTATCATTTTTGGAAAGAAAAAAGATTCAAAATTCCATAAGAAGCCAAGTTTTTGAGAAAGGTGAAAGAGAGAGACACGTATCGAAAGGTAGGAAGTGGAAAAGCTCAGGAGAGATGCAAGGAACCAAATAAAGCTCTCGTGTCAAATCAAAATTTAGGTGCTCTGAGGATCTGACTCTGACTCTGATCTCTGATCAACAGAACAGTAGTCTAGCATCTCTCCTATTCCCCAAATAAAGTAACACAAACAGCGCAATTAAACTTCAATCTTATTAAGAAATTTTTCAAATTCATTTATTTATTTATTTTCTTCTCTTTAAATTAATCACACACTAAACTTAAACAACTATTAATTAACCTCCTCTTATATACATGCATGTTTTTAAAAGCAGAGGCAAAAAGTAATAATACTGAGTGAACCGAAACAGAGCTTCTAAGATTCATTCAGTTATATATAAGAAACTTAACACTACAAACAAAAGTAATAATACAGACAGATACAATGAATGAACCATCATAGAGCACAAACAAATCTACATACATGACACGTATAGTATTAATAATGAGGATTTAAGAAAAAATAAAGGTATGGCATGGTATGGAGGGGAAGTTACCTTATCCTCAGCATTCAGCAGCAAGTAAAGGAAGATTATTGAGAAGAATCTCAACTCAAGAGGCTCAGTGTCGGGGGCCATCAAGAGGACTAGCTCAGAAATGCCTCTGTTCAGTGTCTTTTTTGAGCTGAGCTACAAATACAAAAAGAAATACATGTTTTATGGTCGCTGAAACAAAAAAAAAGAAAAAAAAAATGGAATAACACACTTAAAATAAATGGAAGAACCAATGAAATGAAATGAAAGCAGAGGCGAAAGAAAGTTCCTTTCGTGTGAGTTGAGCTGCTGCTTGTAGTTGGTAGCTTATCTTGTTGAACAAGATCTTCAACAGTATTGTTATTGTGAGTTGAGCTGAGCATCGGCCAAAGGTAACCACCATTTTTGTGATTTGATTGAAAGAAGGAAAGAAAACTTGAAGAAGAACACTCATTCAAGTCAGATTCAATGAATCGTTTGTTTAGATGGAAGAGAAGATAACGAAAAGAAAAGGTAACCAACCATTTTTGTGATTTGATTGAAGGGTGAGAAGAGAAGAGAAGAGGGGGCTTAGGGTTTTTCTTTGGTGGAGAGGAGAGAGAGGAAGAAGAAAGAGAGGAATGAGTGAGTGTAATTAAATTAAATCCCGCCCAATTAAACTACATTTTTTACGTTTAAGCTAGATGCCAGTGAAAATTAAAATTAAACAATGAAAACGTATATGTACGAGTAAACAAGAGAATACATCGATATCAGTAGCAAGGACTCTCTTTGGGGGGAAAGATACAAGGATTATAGACTACAGAATAGGTGAATGAATGATACAGTGCTACACAGCACAGCTAGATAGTTTTAATATAATAACACTATCATTTTTTGGAAACAAAAAAAGCTTCAAAATTCCCTAAGAAGCCAAGATTTTGAGAAAGTGAAAGAGAGAGACACGTAGAGAGAGAGAGAGAAAGGTAGGAGCTCAGGAGAGAAGCAAGGAAGCAAAAAAAAGAAGAAGTGCGCAATTAATAACCAATAAAGCTGTCTTGTCAAATCACAACATTAGGTGCTCTGAGGATCTGACTCTGATCTTCGATCAACAGAACAGTATTCTAGCATCTCTCCTATTCCCTAAATAAAGTAACACAAACAGCGCAATTAAACTTCAATCTTATTAAGAAATTTTTCAAATCCATTTATTTATTTATTTTCTTCTCTTTAAATTAATCACACACTAAACTTAAACAACTATTAAGCTCCTCTTATATACTTTTTAAAAGCAGAGACAAAGTAATAATACTGAGTGAACTGAAACTGAGCTTCTAAGATTCATTCAGTTATAAAAAACTTATCACTACAAACAAAAGTAACAATACAGATACAATGAATAAACCATAGACTATAGAGCACAAACAAATACATGACGTACAATATTAATAATGAGGATTTAAGAAAAAATAAAGGTATGGTATGGTATGGTATCGGAAGTTACCTTATCCTCGGCAACAAGTAAAGGAAGATTTTTGAGAAGAATCTCAACTCAAGAGGCTCAGAGCCGGGTGCCATCAAGAGGAGAAATGCCTCTGTTCAGTGTCTTTTTTAAGCTGAGCTACAAATACAAATAAAAATACATGTTTTATGGTCGCTGAAACAAAAAGAAAAAAGAAAAAAACGCAATAACACACTTAAAATAAATGGTAGAACCAACGAAATGAAATGAAATGAAATAAAAGCAGAGGCGAAAGAAAGTTCCTTTCCTGTGAGTTGAGGAGCTGCTTGTAGTTGGTAGCTTATATTGTTGAACAAGATCTTCAACAATATTGTTATTGTGAGTTGAGCTGAGCTTGATTGAAGAGAAGAGAAGAGAAGAGAAGGGGGCTAGGCTTAGGGTTTTTCTTTGGTGGAGAAGAGAGAGAGAGAGAGAGAGAGAGAGAGAGAGAGAAGAAAGAGAGGAATGAGTGAGTGTTATTAAATTAAATCCCGCCCAATTTTAGATGAAAAATCTTTGAAAATTGTAAATTGTAAATTTGTGATCTGAGATGAGACTGCATCTGCATGTTTCGGATTATGCATTGAGAGGTGAGAGAGACTAAGAGCAATGGTTGGTTATTTTGATCAGTTTTGTTTTGGCCCAATCCAATCCATCTTCAATTAATTATAATAAAACTTTAAATTATAATATTTGCGCTGAAATCAAATTATTATAGATTACCTGCTAAAAAGCGCGCGCGTGGTCAAGTGTCCAAAGGACATTACATTGATTTGCATTGGAGAGGGCCACACTTGACTTGACAATCAGACACTACACTACACTGAGTAAAAGCAATGCAATGAATGGACTTGGGTCGGGTGTTATTTTCAGCAGCATCATCTTTGTTTTGTTTTGTTTTGGGCCCAATCCAATCCAAATATCCAATCCATCTTTGTTTTGTCACTTACATACATCGAGGAGGTAGGGATTTCTTAATTCTAAATAAATAAATGTTAATTAAAATGCTAATTAATATATCTGATTCTATATCCTATACTATACTACCGTAGAAAGAGAGGAGGGGGAATAAATTATTATTATTAACTACTCAATGAAAGAATTAATTTATAGAACAGTTTCAGATCTTAAAAAAATTATTTAGAAAGTATCTCATAGACTTTCTTTTACATAGAGGGCCTATAAACTTATAGGCCGACCTATTTTATATTATTTATTTTAAATTAAATAAATAAATTATTATTTTAATGGTTTTGAATAGTAAAATTATAGATTACCTGCTAAAAAGCGCGCGCGTGGTCAAGTTTCCTAAGCACATTACATTGATTTGCATTGGAGAGGGCCACACTTGACTTGACAATCAGACACTACACTACACTGAGTAAAAGCAATGCAATGAATGGACTTGGGTCGGGTGTTATTTTCAGCAGCATCATCTTTGTTTTGTTTTGTTTTGGGCCCAATCCAATCCATCTTTGTTTTGTCACTTACATACATCGAGGAGGGAGGGATTTCTTAATTCTAAATAAATAAATGTTAATTAAAATGCTAATTAATATATCTGATTCTATATCCTATACTATACTACCGTAGAAGGAGAGGAGGGGGGAATAAATTATTATTATTAACTACTCAATGAAAGAATTAAATTATAGAACAGTTTCGGATCTTAAAAAAATTATTTAGAAAGTATCTCATAGACTTTCTTTTACATAGAGGGCCTATAAACTTATAGGCCGACCTATTTTATATTATTTATTTTAAATTAAATAAATAAATTATTATTTTAATGGTTTTGAATAGTAAAATTATATTATTTTAATTATTTTCTTTAATTATTGAACGTCAAGACTTTTGTTTTTTAAATATACGTCATGCTAAATTTATAATTTGGGCGTGCACAAGCTAACGAATCTGGCCATGCCTAAAGTATTTTACATGTGTCTGACCTATTTAAGCTAAAGCCTATCTCTATCCAGCCTATTTACACCCCCCTACTTTTAACAATGGTTTTTCGTTGTTGATTAAATGTGAGTACTATAAACATGCTTTTAACGTTGGTTGGCCCGCCCCGCCTCGCCACCAACCCGCCAAAAACGGGACAGGGCAGGTTAACCCGCCATTAAATATGGGTGGGAAAAATGAACTCACCCCGTTTTATGGTGGGTTGGCGGGTCAACCCACCAACCCGTCAATTAAAAAAATAAATAATTAAAATTTAAAATAAATTATATTTTATTAATTTTTCTAATATTATTTTATTTTATTTCACACTTCTTTTAATTTTTCTCAATCTCGATCTTAAATGTATACTAATATTTGTCAAAACATTCTTTAGGAACTCATTCGTCTCCATATAAAGATAACATTTGTCATAAATAAAATTGTTATTCTTTATTTTTTCTAAGAAGTACTAATGTAAAAAAAAAAATTGGATATCACAAAAATTTAATGACAAATGAAATACTACTTAATTGTAAAATATATATATATATAACCCGACGGGTCAACCCGTTTTGACCCACTTCTAGGCGGGGCGGGTTGAAGTGGGTTGGTGGGTTGAAAATCTCAACCCAACTCGTCCCGTTTTGGCGGTTTGAACCCCCGGGCAGTGGCGGAGCCACGTTGTGGCCTACAGTTGCCTTGGCACTGGCTTATTTAGCCACGTTCATTTAGCTACATTTGAAAAGTAGCAAATTCTGTTCAAATTTTTTGAAAATTAGCCAGGTTTTGGTCGTAGCCAAAGAACCGTAGCTATTTGGGCACTAGCTGAATTTTTTGGCACTTGCTAACATGTCATGCTGGTTCCGCCACTGCCGTCGTGCTCAACCCATATTGTCACCCCTAAATTTACATATAAAGTAGAGTCATCAAAAAAGGTATCTCTTCCTGTTAGGCCCTAGCTCGCACGAGTTAAGGCAAAAAATCCTACAAATAAAAAAGCATGCATGAGCCAAAAACTTATGTAATCCCACGAGATAGGGCCTGTCCACGAGCCAAAATTTCATATAAATCAATCATTTGTCATTAATTAAAATTGTGATAGTAGCAAACAGGCATCACCAAAACCTTATCTGAAATTTCCATCCCTGATCCATCTACCGCTCCCAACTTCTACACTATATAATCAACTATAATGGAAAGAACAAAAAATCTTTACGTAATCCTCCAAGACAAGCAATCAATGAGATAAAATAAACCATGTTGTCATATAATTGAATGGAAATTGATTTCTCCGGAGAAACTATTCCCCTATTACAGACTCATAAAAATGTCTCATCCATCTTTTTTCTTTAATATAATGAGTCCCGTATATTTAATGGGTATGCAGAAGAGGAATAATTTCTTCTGCAACATGAGAAACTAGGAAAACTATTGCCACTTTGTTATTCCTCACTTTAACATAAATTCGTTACATTAATTATGCATTTGCTACTTTAGAGTAATAACCAACAAAATAGCTTTAGGCTTCTTTTCAACGGTATGAGATTCACCATTATTGCCTTTATTTTATTTAGTTGTTGATTTCAGTAGCAATTTTCGTCTAGCTTCTTTCCTTTGTCATTATTTTCTATCATCCCACCATAGCGGAATGTGGTTGACCCAATTCGCAATTCAACATATAGCTATGAGTTATGAAAGTGCTTGATGAAGTTGAGGTGAAAGTAAAGGATGGGGACAGTGAATTCAGAAAATATCTTTGTCCTTTGCAGAATCTGCATCATCGAAATTCAAAACTTAGATAGAAATATAAACCATCCAAATGGAAAAATAAAAGGACGTTTGAAAAATAAACACCAAAAATGAGAAAGATCATGTGGCAGATAGTAGGGGTGTTAACGGGCCGAGCCGAGCCGAGCTTTGATCTTAACGGGCCAAGCCTGTATTTAAACGTGTCAGACTGGCCTTACCCTGTTACCTGTTACGAATATAATATTAGCCTGTGGCCTGGTTCGTTTACATAAAATAAAAGCTTGTCTCAAGCCTGTGGCCTGTTTATTTATTAAAAATAAAAACCTTACATTCCAATTTGTAGCCGTATTCAGCCCATTAATCATGCACTGATATGTATTTTTTTGTAAGAAAATAATAGTTGTTTCTTTTATAATAAAAAAACATTAATATTAAAAAATCAAAATAACAACATCACCTTTACTTTATTTTACGTTGCTTTTCCCTAATTTTCTTCCACATTCTAGATTTTTTACATTAAATTTTCTTCCACATTTCTTAATATTCTATATTTTTTACACTAGATTTGAATCCCACCAATAAATTTTCTTCCACATTTTACATTAATTTTTCTTCCACGGTCGTCGCCATAAGCATCATTATAAGTCGTGGAATTCGCATGGCTTATAAAAATAGATGATGAACATGACTTAGATCGGGGAGAAGAGATAGAGCAGAGACAGAAAACTGAGAAAAGGATGTTGAAATGATTAATATAAAAATATAAAAAATAAATAAATTTAATGTATACGGGCCAGCCTCCAAGGCTTCAAGGCCGGGCTTGGCTATGAAAGCCTGAGGCCTTTTAAATAAAAAAGCTTTTGCATGAGTATAAGTCTGGGCTTAATAATAAAAAAAGACGAACCGAGCCGAAACGGGCCGGGCCTAAGGCCCCTGATAGGCCCTTGGCCTTATTATCACCCCTAGCGGATAGCATAAGTCCCACCACACCTAATAATTTCAATCATTTTTACCTTTCAAGAATCAAGTACTGGATTCGAGATAATTTACACTTTCAATCTCTATATGGTAGTGGACTAGTGTCATCTCTATATATTATTAAGACATTTCTGTTTCAGAATATGGTAGTGGACTAGTGTCATCTCTATACATGTCCATGTATCATATATATTTGTCATCTTCTTACGTCATATATTTTTTTATCAATTAGGTAGAATAATTACTCCTTTTGAAAAAATATAACAACTCTTGTTGATAATTTTTACTAAATCGTCGTTAGTTTGATTCATGTTGATGCTTCTTCATAGGTCAATCACATGTAAGTACCACTGTAAGCACTTGCTGAAACATATAAATAGAACAATTTTACCCCCTTTACTCTTGTCCCTTTTATGTAAACCTGCTCAATCATAATTTGAGGCTATATAATCCAAAGAGTTATCTACTCCTCTTATATAACTCAAAAACATTAACATATTGAATAATCTATGGACATTTATACTAGTAATTGACACTTCGTTATCATTCACAAAATTTTTAGAAAGCTAAATTTTCCATCCACATTAGACTCATCAGTCTTTACAAATAATCTTGTTCAATCATTCACAAAAAATGTCGATGTTGATCAGACTAATTATTAACCAAACAAGAACAATAGTGAAAATAAAAGTATAAAAATAGAAAGAATGCATGGTTACGTGACTTGTTGGTTAAACAAACTCAAAGAAAATACAAATGAATGGAGGTCAATCTCAGTAGAGAACAAATCTGGGAAGCCAAAGAATTAAATTTGAATCCCATTTACAACTACATAGACAACAAATAATTGGTGTTATCAACTACATAGACAACAAATAATCCGAGTCAATCATTTGTGTAGGATCATAAAGATCAAAGTCAGAATCAAAGTCCAAGTCCAAGTCTTCGTTTAAGATTGAGCCTATTGAGCTTAAATTGGTAAGATGTGAAGCATAACTGCCATCCTGGCTTTGGTCAGCCAACCCCTGAAATGGAACAATATTACTTGTTTGCCTAGGACTAATCATCTCACCAGATGAAGAGGATATTTAAAAGGACTGACTTGCTGGGTTGCCTTAGACCTGATTCTTTTCAGTCAAAGTCTTTATTTCTGCAGCAATTAAAAAAACAAATAAAGTTCTACAAATGAAAAACTATGGTTTTATGAAATTAAAGCAGAAAGGAAAAGAAAAAAATACCTGCAGATGGCTGGCCACATGCGCCCTAGTAAGATGCTTCTCAGCCTTCATCAATTGAAGAATTTTTCTAGGTACAACCTCTGCAATCAAAAGAACATACAAATGTTTCAGACTTCATTAACAATAATGCCATGACATCTACTCCAGTGCACTACAGATTAGGAAGAGTATTTTAGAAAGCATTCAAAATAATGTTGAACAAAAAAATACAGCAATTGGTAAAATACAGCAAACATATACTTTTGCAATACAAAAAAAAACCCAGAGTTTTCACAGGAATGGAAAAAGGCATCATTGTTCCATTTTTGGCAGCGAATGGAAGACACAGTTGGGACCAATTGGGCAGCTTCCAGCTCTCATGAGACCAAATTAATCATGATCGAATTAAGGAAAATTTGAATTTTAATTTGTTCAGTTTTCGAGAGATGCCAAATAAGTATATTCGCTTACTCCAAGGAAAGGATTACTGAAATAGAGGAATACTTGGGCAGTGGATTTGTTTGTTATTTGGAAATGCACACGGGTATTAACAACGGAGAAGCCATTTTTTATTTTGGTGCAGATTCCAATATTATGACAGAAATTATATATCCAAGTGGGGCTGAGACAGATGTTCGAAGAATTATGGTTGGATTCTGGGCAGTGGATGTGAAGACACTTGTGGAAATAAAGTTTGCAAAGAGAGGTGATGGAACTAGTTTTCACATTGTAATATTATTAGGATTTGATTGCTATTTCTACACAAAAATATAATAAAAGTATTGCTAAAAT
>NW_026897210.1:0-29403 GCF_033153095.1 Gastrolobium bilobum | reverse complement strand
TTGTAATCAAATAACATGACCAGTTTTTCACATTCAAATCCTTGAGTACATCAATAGCACCAAAAGATTTGTTCCATTATCCTAAATGCTTTTGGAATTTTTTATGTATTTTAATGAAAAGACCCTAAGGTGTCCTCAGATTTTGGTGTCAGTTCATTACACAAAGTATATTTTTCCAATGTTTGCTTTAAATTTATTTATTTATTTATTGACAGGTGGATTCAGTTCCAGTTAATGGCTTTGAGGAGCAAGCATTTTCTCCGTATTGTTATGACGTTTATGATGATTTTGGTGATCCAAACATATTTCCTAAGGTGGGTGAGCAGTACCAGGCTGAAATTCCACCTTTAATGTCAGAATCTGACTGTTCTTGGTTTCAAAAGAAGCCACATGATGCAGAAAGAACATGTACCTTCAATGAGTCTCAATTAGGATTACCAATTCGTATAATTTGGATGAAGGATGAAGTAGAGGACAATAAGCATGGTCCACTGAAACATGTATGCGAGTCAATTGGATTTACCAAAAAAAGTGAATTTTCAAAAATAGAATGCATCCTGAATAGTCCTGGCCATGATAAATTAAATACAGAACCCGAGGACATTGACATTACATTGGTCAATGGAACAAAATTAGGGGCATCTGGAAATTGCAGTGTGCAACAAGAAACAAAGATTGGGGTGCATGAGAATAAATGCAAAGGCCACTGTCTGGTTCCTGGGTCTTCAACTGACACCTGGAATGAAATAAAAGAAGCCAGTTTCACCCTTGGCTTGTATATATTTGGGAAGAATCTTGTTAAAGTGAAAAGATTTATTGGCAATAAGACAATGGGGGATATAATGGCATTCTACTATGGGAAATTTTATAAGAAAATGCATTAATGGGCAAAAAAATTTCACAGGACCAAGGCAACAAGAGCTTTTATCTCTTCTACTACCCAATGTACTAGAGGAATGCCGCAGTAAATTACTTGAGGTATTTACATAAACTCTTCCTAAGTTTATGCCCTTTTAATTCCATCATTTCATGACATTATTCTTGTCTCAATCATAAAATAGTAGGTAGACACACGAATCTCCTGAGTTTGGATCAATGTCTTCATGGATCATGGCCACTTGCTTCTTGCACAATCTAGAATGTAATTGACCAATATTTTGCCAATACATGTTTGATATATTGAATCAATAGTGAAATAACATTCACATATGAATTTGTTGATGCTGATGAGTAAATGTTGTGCCAAGTGGTTACCAAATGGAAAGCTTGTAATACATTTTTCATTGCCTACAATTTGTGTGAGATCAACAGGCATTGTCAATCTAATTGAACTTTTCAATGTGTCACTGTTTTATCTTAAACTTGAAAAGTTGCTACTTCATTATATATCTTATTCATACGTTACTGCCTATTCACTGAGGAATGTGTTTTAGCTAATATTAAATTGAATTGCCTGGTAGGAGTCCAAGACATTTGTGGTAGGAAAAATGCTTCTAGAAGATTATGTTTTAACTTTAAAGGCTTCTGTTGGGCTCAATACTCTTGTTGAGGCAGTTGGAGTTGGTACAAAAAAAGATCTTACTTGTCTCACTGCAGATTCTGTGAAGTCCACTCAGGCACTTCCTGTTCGTCCAGAAAAACCAGTTGGCAAAGATTGCTCAAGGCTTACACCTGCAGAAATAATAAACATTATAACAAGCAATTTCAGATTAAGTAAAGCTCGATCAGGTGATCTCTTCAGGGAAGCTGTTTGGCCTCGTTTACTTGCTAGAGGTTGGCACTCTGAGAAGCTGGGAAGTGATGATAATTATGCTGTTGCTTATAACCATCCTCTTATTTTCTTAGTCCCTCGAGTTAACAAGTTTTCAAGGGAACTAGAGAAGGGGGATGACTATTTTGATTCCATTTGTGATGTCCTGGGTAAAGTTGCTTCAGATCCTGAGCTAATTGAGCTTGAGACAAATGCAGATGATGATTGCACAACCAAGGAAGGAAAATGATGTACTAATGAAACAAAACTAGACCAGGAAAACTCCCCTGATTCGCAACACCATTGCTATCGCATGCCGCCAACTCCAATTTGCAATACAGAAGTAAAGAACACAACTCTGAGTAGAACTGATATAACTGAGAAGGATTCTACTTCTGAAGATGATTCTAACAATGAGGATGCTTCAGAGGAGCAAACAAAAGGACCTGACTTTTTGGATTCCGTGTGCTTGGATAAGGGTAAGACTGATGCTTCTGATGCCAGTAAATTTATTATCATTGCTAAGGAAGTCCCTTCTGGCATTAATGGTATAGAAAATAATCCTTCAGAAGAAGTGGTTCCAATAAGAAGCATTGGTTCTACTAATCCATCTGCGGCCTCCAAGGACCAGAAGACAGACTTGTTGAGTAACACACAGGGAATAGATGCTATAGAGTGCCAATCAATCAAGAGAGAGGTACCCGATAGCAACAATATTGAAGATCCTCCTGTAACAAAAAAAATGGAGATTAAGTGCATGTAGCCGTGAAGAGAGAAATGTCAATAGTTCTAGCATCTTTATGGTTCCAGGAGTAGAACAAGATTTGGCCAGTTTCTATGCTGACAATTCAAAACCTATTGAGAATGTAATTGCAAACATCTTTGTGTCTCCCAGAATAAACCAAGAGAATGCCATTTACTGCCTTTGAATTCAAAGTTCAGTGAAAATGTCTTTCTCACTGAAAATGAATTGTCAGCATAGAAACTGGCCAAATCTTGTTCTACTCCTGGAACCATAAAGATGCTAGAACTATTGACATTTCTCTCTTCACGGCTACAAGCACTTAATCTCCATTTTTTGTAACAGGAGGATCTTCAATATTGTTGCTATCGGGTACCTTTCTCTTGATTGATTGGCACTCCATAGCATCTATTTCCTGTGTGTTACTCAACAAGTCTGTCTTCTGGTCCTTGGAGACCACAGATGGATTAGTAGAACCAATGCTTCTTATTGGAACCACTTCTTCTAAATGTTTATTTTCTATACCATTAATGCGAGAAGGGACTTTCTTAGCAATGATGATAAATTTACTGGCATCAGAAGCATCAGTCTTACCCTTATCCAAGCACACAGAATCCAAAAAGTCAGATCCTTTTGTTTGCTCCTCTGAAGCATCCTCATTGTTACAATCATCTTCAGAAGTAGAATCCTTCTCAGTTATCTCAGTTCTACTCAAAGTTGTGTTATTTACTTCTGTACTGCAAATTGGAGTTGGCGGCATGGGATAGCAATGGTGTTGCGAATCAGGGGAGTTTTCCTGGTCCAGTTTTGTTTCCTTAGTACATCCATTTCCTTCCTTGGTTATGCAATCATCATCTGCATTTGTTTCAAGCTCAATTAGCTCAGGATATGAAGCAACTTTACCCAGGACATCACAAATGGAATCAAAATAGTCATCCCCCTTCTCTAGTTCCCTTGAAAACTTGTAACTCGAGGGACTAAGAAAATAAGAGGATGCTTATAAGCAACAACATAATTATCATCACTTCCCAGCTTCTCAGAGTGCCAACCTCTAGCAAGTAAATGAGGCCAAACAGCTTCCCAGAAGAGATCACCTGATCGAGCTTTACTTAATCTGAAATTTCCTGTTAGAATGTTTATTATTTCTACAGGTGTAAGCCTTGAGCAATCTTTGCCAACTGGTTTTTCTAGACGAACATGAAGTGCCTGAGTGGACTTCACAGAATCTGCAGTGAGACCTGTAAGATCTTTTTTTGTACCAACTCCAACTGCCTCAACAAGAGGATTGAGCCCAACTGAAGCCTTTTAAAGTTAAAACATAATCTTCTAGAAGCATTTTTCCTTCCACAAATGTCTTGGACACCTACCATGCAATTCAATTTAATTTTAGAAAAAACACATTCCTCAGTGAATAGGCAGTAACACATGAAGAAGATATATAATGATGCAGCAAACGGTGACACATTGAAAAGTTCAATTAGATTGACAATGCCTGTTGATCTCACAGAAATTGTAAGCAATGAAAAGTGTATTACAAGCTTTCCATTTGGTAAAATTTTGGTCAATTACATTCTAGATTGTGCAAGAAGCAAGTGGCCATGATACATGAAGACATTTATCCAAACTCAGAAGATTCGTGTGTCTACCTACTATTTTATGATTGAGACAAGAATAATGTCATGAAATGATGGAATTAAAAGGGCATAAACTTAGGAAGAGTTTATGTAAATACCTCAAGAAATTTGCTGTGGCATTCCTCTGGTACATTGGGTAGTAAACGAGATAAAAGCTCTTGTTGCCTTGGTCCTGTGAAAATTTTTTGCCCATGAATGCATTTTCTGCTTTTCATTTTCCTCAATTCAGACCACCTTTGATATCTCTCAGACTTATAAAATTTCCCATAGTAGAATGCCATTATATCCCCCATTGTCTTATTGCCAATAAATCTTTTCACTTTAACAAGATTCTTCCCAAATATATACAAGCCAAGGGTGAAACTGGCCTCTTCTATTTCATTCCAGGTGTCAGTTGAAGACCCAGGAACCAGACAATGGCCTTTGCATTTATTCTCATGCACCCCAATCTTTGTTTCTTGTTGCACACTGGAATTTCCAGATGCCCCCAATTTTGTTCCATTGACCAATGTAATGTCAATGTCCTCGGGTTCTGGATTCAATTTATCATGGCTAGGACTATTCAGGATGCATCTTTTTTTGAAAATTCACTTTTTTTGGTAAATCCAATTGACTCGCATGCATGTTTCAGTGGACCATGCTTATTGTCCTCTACTTCATCCTTGATCCAAATTATTCAAATTGGTAATCCTAATTGAGACTCATTGAAGGTACATGTTCTTTCTGCATCACGTGGCTTCTTTTGAAACCAAGAACAGTCAGATTCTGACATTAAAGGTGGAATTTCAGCCTGGTACTGCTCACCCACCTTAGGAAATATGTTTGGATCACCAAAATCATCATAAACGTCATAACAATACGGAGAAAATGCTTGCTCCTCAAAGCCATTAACTAGAACTGAATCCACCTGTCAATAAATAAACATTGGAAAAATATACTTTGTGTAATGAACTGACACCAAAATCTAAAGACACCTTGTGGTCTTTTCATTAAAATAAATAAAAAAATTCCAAAAGCATTTAGGATAATGGAACAAATCTTTTGGTGCTGTTGATGTACTCAAGGATTTGAATGTGAAAAACTGGTCATGTTATTTGATTACAATTATTCATTTAAAAATCATATATTTTTCTCTCTCTTATCTCATTATCAATAAGTAGTTGTGATCAAATAATATGACTAATTTTTCACATGAGAATATCTAAATCTGTGCATCGATAGTTCATTTATAATAGGATAAGTAGGCGGATTCTGAGATTCTAGAAGGATAAATATTTATATATATTTATAGTGTCATTAAAAAATTAAAAACTACTATCAGATATTAAAAAAAAAAAAATCCCAAAATAATCATCATCATTTAGAAATAGAAATCTAAAAACAGTGTCTCCAAGTTTATGCCAACAAACTCGACTCAAAAGTCACAGGGACAAACTTTGCCATTAAACAAAATTGGAGTTGAGATATTTCTGAGAAGTAAGGAACAAATGGAGGACCAAAACGCAAACTAAGAACGAAACAATCGAGCAGATCCACTTCCTGACCCCAAAAATGAAACAGGAGCAACCCGGAATCCAAAGTCGAAGACTTTGAAATAAATGCATGACGACCTATTAAACACATTACTCCCAGAACCAAAACAATCGTTACAAAACCAGCAACATTCATATCTGAAACCAAACTCAAACATCAACAACGAAGAAAGAAAAGTAAATAAATAAAAAATAAAAAATAAAATATTAAAAGATAAAAACAAAAGCACGAAGAAACAGACAAGCAAGAGAAAAAAATCCAACATGATCCGAGAAAATTCGAGTCATTCACTCGAAAAAACTGCTAGAACACATTCACATGTACATTGAAATCATACAAAAGAAAACAAAGCACGATGGCGTGGCCACACAGAAAAAAAAAGTAGAAACAAAAGGAACAAAAGAACAAGGAGATTCCCAGTGTTACCTCCATTGAAGACGAAGAAAAAGGAGAAGAAAGCTCTGTGACCACGTGAAAAAACTAGCCTGTAGAAAAGGGTGTTCATGTTTACACACCGATTAGCAAGTTTGCAGATTGAAAACAAAGAAAACGTGAACAAGCAAAGCCTATGAGGAACAAAAGCACACACACACATACAAAATAGTTTACTGCAAACACCATAAAGAGAAAGAGAGAGACAGAGAGAGAGTGGTACCTGCTTTGAGAAAGCTTAAGCTTTCGTGGGGACGAAGGTTGAATTGGAGAAACTGTGGTAAGAGAGGGTCGAGAGAGAGAGAAAGAAAGAAAGAAAAATACGAGAGAGATAATATGATGGAGGGGTGTGAAAATAAAAAACATATATGAATGACATATTTATAATAAGATTACAAATATAGGGTTTAATATTTCTGGTTTTATTGAAAAAAATATTTATCTATCATATCTATATAAAAATAAATGAATCCCATAAAAAAGATTTCTTCCTTTTATTTACAATAGAATCTATTTATTTTTGTGCAAGTGTGATAGAGAAATATTTTCTTTCACAAATCTTTCCTAAATATGGGTTTACAAACTTTTATTTTATACAATTACAAATTATACTATGTCTGACAGTGACCGGTAATACTCTACTTAAGAGTCGGCTATGAAGCATCGACACTTTAAAAACCCTGACGTGTCGTGTCCGACACCTCTTGACACTCTGACACTTCTCGACACTCCAACACGCGTTATAAAAATTCTAAAAAAGGTTCAAATGTTGCACTGTGTTGAGTTTTTAGTTCCAACTATTAGATTTGTTGGATTACGATTAACATTTTATTGAGTTTAATATAAATATTTGGGATATCTTATGTTTCTTTGCAAAATTGATGAATGTTATAAGTTTAGTTTCATTTTTTTGTTAAATTATTGAACATTAAATATAATATACACTACATAAATTAAAAATATTATTTAATATCAAAACGTGTCCAAACGTGTCAAAATATAATATTTTTTAAAATTAACGTGTCGGAATGTCGTGTCGTATTGTGTCACGTGTCGATATCGGTGTTACATAAATTACCGATTCGACATAATATAATTTGTAAAAGTTTGTAAAAAAAAATTGTTAATATAAACATCGGCAAAAAAATTAATTTAATGTTTTTTAATAAAATAATTACGCATTTATTACAGTTTTGGAAATAATTACGGATCTATTGCACAATGTGACGCCCCATTGAGGCGTCTCACCCTAAGGGGAGACGCCCCAATGGGGCGTCACTCATCAGGTGTTGACACGTGTCATTTTTTTTTTCAAATTTTTTTTTTAATTTAATCATAAAACTTTTGAAGGCCATAACTTTTGACTCGGGTATCCAAATTAGGTAATTCTTTTTTTTATTCAACATAACTTTACGATATCTACGCAATGACATCTCATTTGATATATTTTATTTCTCACAAACATAATTTTAATTTGCAAGAATGGTATTACAAGAGCAGTTAAACCCAGAAGCCTCTGAGTTCTGGGTTTGTGATTTAATATAAAAAAGTAAATAAAATTTTGATTTATGATTTAAATTTTTTTATAATTGTTTTTATTATAACAAAAATATTGTTTGTGATTTAAATTAAAAATAAAAATAAAAATTATTTTTAATAAGGAAAACAAAATAAAGATTTGATTTGTGATTTAAACAAAAAAATCAATTTGAAAAATATGTAGAAATAAAGGAAATAATTAAATAAATATTCTAAATCTCTAAGGAAGAAGGATATTATTTTTGAAATTAATGATTAATGCTATAAGCTTCTGGGCTATTATTCGTGGTCTGAAATTAATGATGGCTTATGAATGTTTTTCAAAAATAAAATTACCTAAATTAGGCGTGATTGCCTCTTGATTGACACCCAATTTATACGTGATTGGTGACGTGTCAAGTGTTGACACGTGTCACATTTTTAAACTCAGAAGCCTATGAGTTCTGCGTTTGTGATTTAATATAAAAAATAAATTAAGATTTGATGTGTGATTTAAAATAATTTTTTTTTTATTTTATTATAAAAAAAATTTGGTTTGTGATTTAAATTAAAAGTAACAATTATTATTAATAAGGAAAACAAAATAAAGATTTGATTTGTGATTTAAACTCAAAAATCAATTTGAAAAATCTGTATTAATAAAGGAAATAATTAAATAAATATTCTAAATCTCTATGGAAGAAGGATTACCTGATTTAAATTTACATTATGTTTGTGAGAAATAAAATATATCAAATGAGATGTCATTGCGTAGATCGCGAAAAGTTATGTGGAATCAAAAAAAGAATTACCTGATTTGGATACCGGAGTCAAAAGTTATGGCCTTCAAAAGTTTTATGATTAAATTAATTTTTTTTTTTTGAAAAAAAATTACACGTGTCAACACCTGATGAGTGACGTCTCCCCTTAGGATTAGACGCCTCAATGGGCGTCACATGTGACATTGTGCAATAGATCTGTAATTATTCTCAAAACTGTAATAAATACGTAATTATTTTATTAAAAAGCATTAAATTAATTTTTTTTCCTATAAACATCCCTTAAGTATAATATAATAATATAAGATATTGGAGAGAGGGTATAGTATGGCCCAAGCGCAATTACTGCGCGTGTGAATGTTTTTGACACGTGGACTTTCTTTTTAATGATTCACATTCTACTATACGCAGAGACAGAATTTTTTATAATTATCAGTCAAATCACCTGCCTCAACTCATTAACCTGGGATTTAAAAATAAAACACCTAAAAATTTAAACTAAATGAATCAATTTATACAGTTTAAAACTCTCTGATTCGATTATTAAATAAAATTATTTGAAATTACTGACAAAAATTATTCCATTAAGTCTTAGCTTATTTGCTTTAAATAAAATATGAATTTATAATCTTGAAATGGATAATACTTAATGCTAAATTATTAGGTGCCTTCTTAAAGATATTAAAAGGAATAAAATCCTATAAAAGGTTAAACTTTTACAAGTTTATATTATAGAAAAAAATTATAGTTTTTTAATGTACATATAAAGAGCATGCGCGAGCGCGTGTATAACGGATGATATAAAAGCTTGTATATAAAGGATAGTGAATCCACAATATAAAAAGAAAAAATATTAATTTGTTAATTTTAATTGAATGGAAAACGTAACATTTATGATATAGAATTAATGTAAATTTTATAATAGTCACAAAAGAAAACAAGTTAAGTCCAACACATTCATGGGCAAAAAATTTTCACACGACCAAGGCAACAAGAGCTTTTATCTCGTTTACTACCCAATGTACCAGAGGAATGCCGCAGTAAATTACTTGAGGTATTTACATAAACTCTTCCTAAGTTTATGCCCTTTTAATTCAATCATTTCATGACATTATTCTTGTCTCAATCATAAAATAGTAGGTAGACACACGAATCTCCTAAGTTTGGATCAATGTTTTCATGCATCATGGCCACTTGCTTCTTGCACAATCTAGAATGTAATTGACCAATATTTTGCCAATACATGTTTGATATATTGAATCAATAGTGAAATAACATTCACATATGAATTTGTTGATGCTGATGAATAAATGTTGTGCCAAGTGGTTACCAAATGGAAAGCTTGTAATACACTTTTCATTGCCTACAATTTATGTGAGATCAACAGGCATTGTCAGTCTAATTGAACTTTTCAATGTGTCATCGTTTTATCTTAAACTTGAAAAATTGTTGCATCATTATATTTCTTCTTCATCAGTTACTGCCTATTCACTGAGGAATGTGTTTTTGCTAAAATTAAATTGAATTGCATGGTAGGTGTCCAAGACATTTGTGGAAGGAAAAATGCTTCTAAAAGATTATGTTTTAACTTTAAAGGCTTCAGTTGGGCTCAATACTCTTGTTGAGGCAGTTGGAGTTGGTACAGAAAAAGATCTTACAGGTCTCACTGCAGATTATGTGAAGTCCACTCAGGCACTTCCTGTTTGTCCGGAAAAACCAATTGGCAAAGATTTCTCAAGGCTTACACCTGCAGAAATAATAAACAATCTAACAGGCAATTTCAGATTAAGTAAAGCTCGATCAGGTGATCTCTTCTGGGAAGCTGTTTGGCCTCGTTTACTTGCTAGAGGTTGGCACTCTGAGAAGCTGGGAAGTGATGATAATTATGTTGTTGCTTATAAGCATCCTCTTATTTTCTTAGTCCCTCGAGTTAACAAGTTTTCAAGGGAACTAGAGAAGGGGGATGACTATTTTGATTCCATTTGTGATGTCCTGGGTAAAGTTGCTTCAGATCCTGAGCTAATTGAGCTTGAGACAAATGCAGATGATGATTGCACAACCAAGGAAGGAAATGGATGTACTAAGGAAACAAAATTGCACCAGGAAAACTCCCCTGATTTGCAACACCATTGCTATCCCATGCCGCCAACTCCAATTTGCAGTACAGAAGTAAAGAACACAACTCTGAGTAGAACTGAGATAACTGAGAAGGATTCTACTTCTGAAGATGATTGTAACAATGAGGATGCTTCAGAGGAGCAAACAAAAGGACCTGACTTTTTGGATTCCGTGTGCTTGGATAAGGGTAAGACTGATGCTTCTGATGCCAGTAAATTTATCTTCATTGCTAAGGAAGTCCCTTCTGGCATTAATGGTATAGAAAATAATCCTTCAGAAGAAGTGGTTCCAATAAGAAGCATTGGTTCTACTAATCCATCTGCGGCCTCCAAGGACCCGAAGACAGACTTGTTGAGTAACACACAGGGAATAGATGCTATGGAGTGCCAATCAATCAAGAGAGAGGTACCCGATAACAACAATATTGAAGATCCTCTTGTTACAAAAAAAATGGAGATTAAGTGCCTGTAGCAGTGAAGAGAGAAATGTCAATAGTTCTAGCATCTTTATGGTTCCAGGAGTAGAACAAGATTTGGCCAGTTTATGTGCTGACAATTCAAAACCTATTGAGAATGTAACTGCAAACATCTTTGTGGCTCCCAGAATAAACCAAGATAATGCCAGTTACTGCCTTTTGAATTCAAAGTTCAGTGAGAATGTTCTTTCTCAGGAAACTCCACCTGAGGTGAAAGAATTTTCAGTTGGTCTTGTACCCCAGGAGAACAAGCCACTAGCAGATTCTATATCAATTCCCAGCTCAATGTTAGTCAGAGAAGTGGTGCCTGCTACTAGTTCTTATGGTACTCAGGATCAACCTGAGAAACCCCAGCCAAGGACTAAGACATACCAGTTCCACCAGAAGTTGAAGAAGATGATGAACCTTTTGTGACTGAAGTGGATGAGAGACAACAAGATAATATAGGAAAGGAATCAGATGATACTAGTGTAGAAAAAATCTCCAAACATGTGGATCACCCTGAGCATCAGCCTGAAATGAACACCCGGAGGAAGAGCAAAAGAACCACCTTACGAACATTAAAAGTGCTGGAAGTTATGGCCTATGGATATCTGGAGCCAAAGGATAAGCGAAGAAGAAGGGATTGAAGTGGCTGGTGAGACTTCTTGTAGTGGTAGTGCAGATTTTCAAAATGAAGAGAGAGCAAATTTTGCATATATTGGTAGTGGAAACGTTAATGCTAATTGATATGTACAGGCTTCAAGTCTAGTGAAGGATAGTGAGGGCCAAGTTTTCAAGTTCCTGGCTAGACTCAGGATGAGAGTGGCACTTGTTTTCAGTAACTTGAGATCACATATAACATGAAGAAGAGAGCAGCCTTTTCAGTCATTGAATTGGTACATCACATACTTGATGTTAGATACAAACTCCATAGACAGTTTTTATAATATAGTCTTTGCAAGAGAAGGTGTAATTAGCTAAAATTTACTTGGAAAATCTGAACATGGAGAAATCCCTCCTTTTTCTTTTTTCTTTTTCATTTTTCATCAAGATATTTGTCAATGCTTCACATTTTATGTAAAACACACAGCAAGTCAATGCAGATCATTGTTGTAGTTTGCTTTTTTCTTCATCATAATTAGAAATATCATTGAGGATTAGATTTTTAACCTTGTCATCAGAGGAAAATAAATTCCCAAAGCAGCTTGTCCGCAATCTTTTTAAGACTCAAACTCAAGACCATCAATTAAAGTGAAACAATCCTGTGTCAGTTGTTCTATATGCTTGGTAATATGTTCTCATTTCTTTTTACATGCTCGTATGTTTGTCACATGAATTAATGTTCTTACATGTGATTTAACATGATTAGGTGGTATGAGAGGATCTTATTCAATTATAGACAAATCAATGGTGATATGTATAAAAAAAGGTGTTGTATTATAAAAGGGAAAAGTGTATCATTTTAAAGGATGTAAAGTTGTGTCATTTTAAGTGAGAGAAAGAGATAGATAAAGTAAGAGATAGAGAGGACAAAAAAATATAAAGGTGTGGATCCCACCTCTTTGTGAGAGTGAAATAACATAAGTTATGTCATTTAAAAAGACAAACACTTTTCCCATTATAAATTAATAAAAATTCATGTGATTAAGTTGGGTTGGGTTTATATTCTTTCCAACTATTAATTTAGTATCATCATTGAAAAGCTTTCAAAAATAGTATTATCATTAGTTGGTTGATAAGTTTATGATTTTGATATTTTAATGACATAATTTTTCATTTTAGTATTAAAATAAATATTTTAAATTTATTTTTATAGATTATTTTTTGTTGCTTGGCACAATCAGAGGTAGATATATCTATGAGCACGATTTTATTAAATTTGCTCTTTCTTCTCTTCTTGCATACGTAAACATTTTGTTTCTCTTTCCTTTTTTTTTTGGAAATATTCCATCGGTTCATCGCTTCGCGATTAGTCCGAATATTTTGTTTCTCTTTCCTTTTGGTGTTACAAGTCGCGATCACCGTTGATGTTCCTTATTTCATTTTAGGTTCTTTCTATTTTTATTTTTATTTTGAAATATTTCAATCGGTTCATCACTTCACGACTAGTCCGATTGGGAGCGGATCTTGGGATTAAGATTTTAAACTCCTCCGAAAGACAGTATTGGGGAGGATCGATCGTATGCTCTCATCCTTACCTGCTCAGTTCCCTAGCACCAACTGAACTACCTTCCCGGGAGATACTGTCATCAACCTAAGGGAGCACTGCAATGCAATCACTATTATGAGTGCGAAATCCATTGAACATGTGGTAAAGCCTTCAGTAGAGAAAAAGAAAGATGATAAACCTAGAACTAAAAAGGAAAAAGAAAAGGAAGTTGCCAAAGAAATTGCTGCAGAGAAAACTGTTCCTGAAAAGAAAGAGTTCAAATGGGAGAAAAAGAAAGCTCAAGAAAGGCAAGAAAAGCCATTTGAACTCTCACCTTATGCAAAGATTCCATATCCACAGTGGTTTAGAGAAGAAATTCAAAAGCAACAGTACTCCAGGTTCCTTGATATTTTGAAGAAGCTGCAAATCAATATCCCGTTTGCTGAAGCCTTGTAGAACATGCCCAATTACGTGAAGTTCATAAAAGATCTCTTGTCAAGAAAGCGTAAGCTGCAGGAATGTGAGACGGTGACTCTGACAGAGGAATGCAGTGTTATTATCCAGAAAAAGTTGCCTCAAAAGCTTAAAGATCCAGGAAGCTTCAGCATTTCATGCAACATAAGAAATGTGGAAGTGGAAAATGTTCTATGTTATCTTGGAGCTAGCATTAATGTCATGCCACTCTCCAAGATGAAGAAGCTGGGGATTACTGAAGTAAAGCCGACTAAGACAATAGTGCAACTGGGCGCCCTCTCTACAAAGTAAGTTTATGGCATCATTGATGACATACTGGTAAAGGTTGACAAATTCATCATTCCTGTTGATTTTGTCATGCTTGATATATAGGAAAATGCTACCGTTCCTATGATCTTCGGAAGACCCTTCTTGGCAACCTCAGGAGCGTTGATTGAAATACTGAAAGACGAGTTGATCTTACGAGTAGACGGGGAGCAAGAAATTTTCAACCGGAAGATCAAGACTACTATATTAATGAAAAGAAAGGAGAAGAAGAGCACAAAGATAATTCTCCTCAAGAAGGTAAGCCAAAGGTTGAAATGGAAAAGCTCAAGAGCAAAGGAAAGCATGTAAATGCCAAATTCAAAGTTATTGAGCCTACTGTATCTCACTCATATGCACAAGAGTACTATGGGAGGACACAATTTCTGAATGATGGAGCTTGGTCATCACTAAGCTCATGCTTTGAGCCACCATGAAAGTAAATCAGGTACGTCAGGCTCGTGACGTAAAACAACCGCTTGTGGGAGGCAACCCAACAACATTTAAGTTTTCAGTAATTAAGTTTTCAGTATTTAAGTTTAACACATTTAAGTTTTCAGTATTTAATTTAGTTTAATTTTCAGTTTTAAGTCTAGTTTTAATTTTTAATTTAGGTAAGTTTAATTTTTAGTTCTTAGTTATAGATAAAATACAAAAATAAGGATATTGAGATTGATGAGCAATCTATATTGAGATGAAACTTTAGGTGGATGAGGAATAAAGCACGCAGGTACGTTGTTTCCTTTTTGAGATTTTGTTTTATATATATTGCATATGTTTCAGAACTGAATCTTAAGTATAATGATAAACATACTATTCAGTTTAGAATGCAGGGAATAGATAAAAACATGAAAAAGTTTCTAAGTACAGAGGGCTTAAGCCCCCTAAAATACAATTCCCTTCGGCCTCAGAGCGCTTAAGCGCGCTCCACAGTCAACAAATTCATTTTGTAGTGTGCGCTTAAGCGCCCAAGATGGGGCTTAAGTGCACTAATTAAAAATTTTAGCCCATTTCTTACTGCCTCACTGCGCTTAAGCGCGAGGCAGGACACTTAAGAGCGAGTAAAAATAAAAAAAATTTCCATTTGAAGGGCGCGCTTAAGCGCCCAAATTAGGGTTTAAGCGCGCTCATCATTGACATTATGCATGCTGTTAAAATATCTCAGTTCCATATACTCGTTATTATTTTCAGATTGCATCCGAACCCAAATCTGGGAATTGTTTTTGTGTAAGGCATATTGACTTGGGAATTTTTTTGATTTTTCAGGACACTGCACCTACCAATGATATGGAGGAGGATTGACCCTCATATCAGTTTTTAGACTTTTACATTTTGTTTCGTTTATTTTGATGTATTTTGTTGATGTTAGTAGATGATGATATGGATGTATGATGAGACTGATCCTGATATGATTTTTTGGATATTTGACATGCTGACGTAGTTTCATTATCTGTGACATGTGTGCATAATACAATTTTATAATTTTCTGATTTCTCGCTGAGGAGTATTTTTAGATTTAAATTAATTGCTGAGGACAACAAGATTTAAATCTGGGAATGGGTACCACGCGATTCATCAGACCATAAACTTCACATGGTCAGAAGGAGGAATTCATGATTACACAGAAATTATCCAAAGTGCAAATGCAATGAGTCAGGGGAGATTTCGCAATATCATTTTAGTATTATTTTATTTTATTTTAAGTTTTATTAATTTTTTTTTTGGTTTCGTATTAAGTTAAATTAGAATTTTAAGTATATGAGTTTAGTTTAAAATTTAAAGTTTTCAATTTAGTTTTTAAATACCCCAACCATCCTCAATCACTAAATGTTACTGAAATTTTAAGATAGTGAATTTTTAAAAATTCCATTGTGCTTGATATGTATGCATAGTGAATAATTACAGGAGATTGTATGATAGTTGAGATTAAGAGTATGATGATGTAAATTTATTTTCACACATAAATGAGCGTCAGTCAAGCATGCCTCATAGTTCACTGGAATAAGAGAAGAATAACAAGAGGGATCAAATAGAGAGTTGAAAAATAAATCTCACACCCTTAGCCGTAAGTTTTTGAGCCTAAATAGAATTTTTTTTTGTGGTGTGAACTTCACTGTATGAATCACTCTAGAACTTGTTTTGTTTCTCCTTGAGATGGTCTGTGGTATATAATTGTTGAAGTGATAGAGGCAGTTCTTTCTAAAAGCTAGATAACCAAATAGCCACCCTATTGTTTATCCTTTGATTAAGCCCCTTGAGCCTAGGCCTATTTATTCATTGACATCTTATTATGAGTAGCCATTCCACACACATCCTCACCTGAACTGATTGATTTTCAAACTTAGATGAGGAACTAGATATGATTGGAGCAAAGAAATAAAATCAAACTCTAGTATATGGAAGAAAAGGTGAAAAGAGGAAAAAAGCCAAAAAATGGTGGAAAAGAGAAGAAAAGAAAAACGAAAAGAAAAAAGTTAAACTGTGTATCTGTACAAAAACAGAAAAACAAAAACAAAAGGAAAATAAAGAAAAAAAAGATTCATGTTATCTGAATAAGTGGAAGAAGAAAATAGGAGAAAGCAAATAAGAAAATATGTTTGCTAAGTGTTGAACAATATATTAGTTCCTCTTTGAGTTTGACTTTTGATCAGTAAGCCACTTACCTAGATAACTTTTTCCCCTTTACCTAAGTCACTTTACAACCTTAACAAAGACCTCTTGATTGACTTTGTATAACAGTTAGATTGTGGAGAGTGAGAATATTAACAAGCTTATGGTAGTGTTAATTCAGTAAAGCATGAGTTAAAACACATACCCTCAAACACTTGAGTGTGAGTGAATAAATTAAAAATCTCATTGAGAGAGGTGTTGTGGATCTAAATGTTACTACTCTTTATTTTGAGAACTTATGTTATGATTTTATGACTAGTGAGTTGTGAATGTATGCTTGAGTTGATGTGTCATTGCTTTTAAACCTGAAAACTCTAATATCTTATAATTGATCAGTTTTCTGTCTATTATTCATTAAGCATGATTAGTCGTCTCTATTTTTCCCTTAGTTTTATTCTAGTTAATTGCTGAGGACAACAATGTTCAAATATGAGAATTATTTGATAAACCTTTAGTTTATCTTGTTTTTATAGACTAAAATAATAAGAATTATCAAGTTAAATGAGTAAAAACTAGGGTTTTGATATAAAATACATGAATTATGTGATTATGAATTAAATAATATTTATATTTGCTATTTTGAAGGAATTTGATTATAAATAGAGTAAAATATGAAGATTGGATAGATGGAGATCAAAACTACAAGTTATGAGGATCTTATCTGAAGAAAATCAATATAATCAAGTTGTTGAAGAGGAGACTTAAGCTCCCATTTCGGAGATTAAGCCCCCAAGTTACTAAAAGTTTTTGTGCGAGGGAGCTTAAGCCCCCAAAACGAAGCTTAAGCTCGCTGCATGTAAAAGTTCCTATTCGAAGAGGGCGCTTAAGCACCCAAATTCAGGCTTAAGCGCCCATCAGCAGGCTTAAGCCCCCAAATTCAGGCTTAAGCGCCCCGAAAGACCCAACATACACCCATTTGAAGTATCCACCTAGGGCACAAATTCTTTACCCTTAAAAACACAACTAGGGTCAAAATTAATCAGTTTTTACATATTCAAGAAGAGTTCTTAGCACTAGGGAGCAGAGGGAACGCGAAGGATTCATCAGTTCATGTTCGTGAGCGGCGGAGACGGATCAACATCAAGTTTGCACTAGGGATATTGAAGATTCATCAATCATCTATGGAGTTTGGGGAAGCTTTATTATTTTCTTTCGTTCTTGATATTGCTATGTCCGGCTAGTTCTTTTAGTAGTTAGGGTTAGATGGAATTCAAGATCTTTATTATGCTTTGAACAATTCGTTATGTTAATTTTCCTTTTTATCATGAATGAAATTATCTGTTTTTAATGCTTTACATGAGCTTGAATCTTATGTATTGATCTTAGGTAAATGCATGACAATAGGAATGTTGGTGTGTGATCCTTATCCGATAAACTCATCGTAAACTTTATGATTCTAGGGATAGACATAGGGTTTGCGTAATCTTGAGATTCTTGCGCTTAATGCTTACCTTCTTGGGGAATAACCGGGGAACTAGGGTTCTTGCGAGATTGTAAAGGTTTAGGGTAACAAGGGATTGAGCCCTAATTACATAAGAAAGAATTGATTAGATTGATATTAAGGACGATTATCGTAAAGAAGGAATTCAAACGTAATAGATAGATTGAAGGAAATCAAAACCCTAGCTACGTTCTTTTAAATTAGTTAATTCAAATCTTTAATTTCTTGTTTTTCTTAATTCTTGCGATTAATCAATTTTAATATTTTAAATTTCAATTCAAATCATGTTTCAAATACAATTTCGCTTGTCCAGCTTAAGTTGCAATAGTGAATTAGTGCTTGAGTATAATCCTTGTGGGAACGATTTCTTATTCAATCATTATATTACTTGTACGATCGGTGCACTTGCCGTGAGTCCCAACACACACCACTTCAACCTTAAATTGTTGATAAAAAAAATCATTTAACTATGTTTTTGTTGCTCATTTTTTATAGTTAATGTTACACATTTATTTTTGTTTTTAATAAACAAGTATATACTCATTTGCCCCAAATCTTGAGATGGTAATGTAGAGCACCATGTTTTGCCAAAAATAGCACTGTTATTGCCTTCACGAAGGGTATGCTGAAGCGTAGCCACCTAATTGTTTCAATCGAACGCTTCACTTGCACTAAAAATACTCCCATATTTTGTAAAAAGGAGTTACTGATCCTGTACCAAGCACAATGTTTCTGCCGAATCTAATTCACACACCACTGCCATCGACCCATTTGCCACGTGAGACACACACACACACATGCACAAATATGTACTTCCCGAAATACATAGTTATAATATTAAAATTATTTTTTTAACTATGTACTCCAGGAGTACATAGTTAAAAAACTATTGCTGGTTTTCCTTTAATTATGTACTTCCGGGAGTACATAATTAAAACACGATTGCAGGAATTCCTATAATATAAGAAACACATTTCCCATATATATAGGTTTCGATTTTTCTGCAGTTACTGCAGATAAGTTATCTGCAGTAAGCCCAATATGAAGTTGTTTTGTGGGGGAAATCATGGTGTTTTTGTAATTTTAATTTATTTCAGGGTTATTATAGTTTTTATAATTATAATTTTTCAATATTTCAATCCCAAAACGATGTCGTTTTGGAGTAAATGCAGATAACTTATCTGCAGTAATTGCAGAAATATTTCTCTGATATATATATATGTATATAGTAAAATCATTTCTGCAGCCGCTTTATGTACAGAAACGACAGATGTATGGTTATGATTCCCCACATTTAATGCTTTCATCCTTTATATGCTTTCATCCTTGGTTACTAGTGTATTACCCGTGCTGATGCTTTCATCCTTTTATATCAGTATGTAATGGATTTCTATATTTATCTTATGGTCATTCCAAAATATATCGCTATACTTTAGCTAGTCTCTGGTTATTCAAAAATTACAAAGTTTGACTCGGCTTCATTCAGTATTTCTCAGAGATGGACTTTCATTTATCACACTCAGATTTATAAAATAATAATAAAAAATTATTTTTTGCAAGAATTTGTGTCGTTAGTATCTTAAATTTTACAAATTTATATTTATAAAAATTAAAATCAGATTTAGGAATTTAATTATAAAGGAAGAAGGATGAAATTTTAATTTAATTATAAGAATGTGTTGGCAGGCGGGTCGTGCAGGCCCTCCGGGACAAGCCCAGTTTTTAACCTTTAACTATCAGAATTTTATGTAAATAATTATGGTTTTGCAAGGATTGGTGTCCTTAGTATTTTGAATTTTACAAATATGCATTTACAAAATTTGAAATCAGATTTATGAATTTAATTATAAAAGAAGAAGTATGAAATTTTAATTTAATTATAAAAATAAGTTAGTGGGCCAGCCATCCAGGCCGAGCCCAGTTTGCCACCTCTAACTATCAGCATGTAATAGGTTTTTGTACTTATCCACAAAAAAAGGTCCTTATAGTTGCATTGAGATTTTTTATATTTTATCTCAGAGATGGACTTTCATTTATTAACTAAGATATACAAAATAATAATAAATAATTACTTTTTGCAAGGATTTGTATCATTAGTATTTGAAATTTTACAAATTTATACACAAAAATTAAAATCAGATTTACGAATTTAATTATAAAAGAAGAATAGTTGAATTTTAATTTAATTATACAAATATGTTAGTGGGCTGGCCCTCTGGGTCGAACCCAGTTTGTCACCTCTAACTATCAGCATGTAATATGTTTTTATATTTATCCAAAAAAAAGGGCTCTTATAGTTGCGTCTAGGTTTTTATATTTTATCTCAGAGATGAACTTTCATTTATTACAATCAGATTTAGTAATTTAATTATAAAAGAAGAAGGATAAAATCTCGGTTGAATTATAAAAATATATTAGCGGGACGGCTCTCCGGGCCGAGCCCAATTTTCCACCACTAACTGTCAACATTTTATATAAATAAGTTTTTTTTTGCAAAGATTAATGTCGTTAGTCTTTGGAATTTCACAAATTTGTATTTACAAAAATTGAAATCAGATTTAGTAATTTAACTATAAAAGAAGAAAGATAAAATTTCAATTTAATTAAAAAAATATATTGGCGGGTCGGCCCTCCGGGCCGAGCCCAGTTTTCCACCTGTAACTGTCAGCATTTTAAATAAATAATTATTTTTTGCAAGTATTTGTGTTAATTACACTCTTGCAATAAAAAAATGAAAGTTTAATTTCTTTCTTATGTACTAAATTAAAATTTTCATTTTATAGTTCTTAAATTTTAATAAATATTTTTTTACAGAATGACAGACGTCATTTTTTATTTAAATATAAAATTTAAAACTTTTTATATTACTAATACATATTTTTTTATATAATTTTATTCTATTTTAATTTATGATTTTTTAGATTTTTTTTTAATTGGTTATACATGTATATTTAAAAAATTTATGTTAAATATTTTTTTAAAACATAGATGTATATTATTTTAATTGGTTATACATGTATATTTAAAATTTTTATGTTAAAATTTTAATTTATTTTTTGTAAAGTATAAATTGTGCCATTTCTTGTTTTTTCTTTTAAATTTGAAATTTTAAATAATTTTTATCGACTATAAATGTATTTTTATAATTTTAAATATTTTATTGTTTAATCTATAATTTTATATTAAATTCAAATTTAGTATATATATCTTTTTCCACTGCATAAATATTAAATGCTGAACTTTTTTTCCATATATCAAGTTCACATAATTTTTCATTTAATTTATTTCCAAATTTCAAATTTATTTTACAATATAGATAATTTTGTTTTTTTACAATTTTTTAATGTTTTTGTTTTTTTATGCAGCATTAGTAGGGCTAACAATTATCCATGCAAAAAATAGTGGGATATACAACAAAAGAAAAGTAGAGGTCTTTTTACTCATAATATACAACAAAAGAAAAGTAGTGGGACATTAAATGAGTTGTCTACCACAAAAAATGTTCTAAAAGTTTTTCCATCATTACAAAGTTAAATATTCAAATCCAAAATTCAAATTTAAACATAAATTCAAAATTTAGAAGGGTTGAGTTATTATAATTTGGAAATTCCAATGTAGTATGCAGTGGGACATTGAATGAGTTGTCTGCCACAAAAAATTGTTAACATAATTTTTCATTTAATTTATTTCCAAATTTTAAAATTTTTTTACAATATAAATATTTTGTTATTTTACAATATTTTTTTAAATGAGTTGTCTGCTACAATAAATGATTAACTTAATTTTTCATTGAATTTTTATTTCGATTTTTTACAAAAATTATTTTCTATTTTTTTTTTTGGTATCCTTATTTAATTTTTTTATTTCTAAATCCTTTCTCATCATTCCAATTTAAAATTTAAAATTAAAATCCAAAATTTGAAATCAATTCAGAATTCGAATTTCTAAAGAGTGAGCAATTCCAACGTAGAAAGCATTTAAAAGAGCTGAGTAATTCCAATGTACAAATCAGTGGGACATTGAATGACTTGTCTGCCACCATAAATGATTAACTTAATTTTCCATTGATTTTTTTTTCGATTTTTAAAGAAAATTATTATTTATTTAATTTTTTATTTCCAAATCCTTTACCACCGTTACAATTTGAAATTTAAAATTGAAATCCAAAATTTGAAATCAATTCAGAATTCGAATTTCAAAAGAGTGAGAAATTCTAATGTAGAAAGCATTTAAAAGAGCTGAGTAATTCCAACGTACAAATCAGTGGGACATTGAATGAGTTGTCTGCCACCATAAATGATTAACTTAATTTTCCATTGATTTTTTATTTCGATTTTTAAAAGAAATTATTATTTATTTAATTTTTTATTTCGATTTTTAAAATAAATTATTATTTATTTGATTTTTTATTTCCAAATCCTTTCCCACCATTACAATTTGAAATTTGAAATTGAAATTCAAAATTTGAAAGCAATTCAGAATTCGAATTTCAAAAGAGGGAGCAATTCCAATGTAGAAAGCTTTTAAAAGAGCTGAGTAATTTCAATGTACAAATCAGTGGGACATTGAATGAGTTGTTTGCCACCATAAATGATTAACTTAATTTTCCATTGATTTTTTATTTCAATTTTTAAAAGAAATTATTATTTATTTAATTTTTTATTTCCAAATCATTTCCCACCATTACAACAGAATAGAGAAGTAACTTGAGAAAAGTAAACAATCAGAAAGGATAAAGATTGATAGAAACGGAAAGACGAATCAAAGAATTAAGAATATAGGTAGATCACCAAATTTGCATGACAAACGATTACATTTGAAGCACTATGCTGCAGGAAAACAGATTTAGAATTTAAACCATATGCCTCCCGATTAAAGCCATAAAATTAAAAAAAAATACAGATCAACTCATTGAAGGAAAATTAAATAATCCTGAGTTGTTAGCAGTTTTGATTCCCTATATCAAGAAATAATCTTGAGCTGTTAGCTATTTTGATTCGCTGTATCAAGAAAGGAAGAAATTTGATGAACATTTGGGTCGACCAGAGACTTAAGGAATGCTGTGATTATTTCACTTGCTGATACAAATTTTATAAAATACACCTCTCCGTCACATTTTTTTTCGGAACTGCAAAGATCATTTGACAGTAGCATGGATCCTTCCACCCTACAAAAAAAGTAAAAGCCAAAATTCAAACAACGAAAACAAAAATCATAACAACAGACACAGAAATTTAAAATCACAACAGAGACGAAATCACAACAGATTAGTAAAAAAAAAAATCAAATGAGAGTTTATGGGCATGTCATTATCTGTTAACTGCTTAAGGGAGAGAGATAATCCTTTAATCCATCTTAATTCCTTGCACAATGTGATAAAGTCTCCCCACTTCATGTGGCAACGTCTAATGAATCGAAGGATCTGTTCAGTCGTGAACATAGACATTCCTTCCAGGTATTCTCCATTAACACCATTTTCTTTAAAAATTTGCCAGTAATTAAGAAAATTTATAGTCTCTAGCCAAAAGCCAACATCCTGATAAAATACACAAAAGATGAGCGAGAGCACTGCTGTTAGTTTATATTCTCAGTTACATTTGAAGATGCATCATATGTCTGTATAACAGCACCCAAAGAAGAAGAAGCAGATAGAAGGTTATATTCACCGAGATTAGATCCTTATGAAACAGCTCTTATGTAATATATACAGTTCACATTACAGTCAATAACATAAATGAATTAAAAAAAAGATGTAGAAGCATTTTAGAGCTTAATACATTATATCAATCAATCATAACAGTGCATCCATTACATTGTAGAGTCTGGACCTATAAAATACACCTCTCCGTCACAGATTTTTTTCGGACCTGCAAAGATCATTTGACAGTAGCATGGATCATTCCACCCTACAAAAAAAGTGAAAGCCAAAATTGAAACAACGAAAACGAAAATCATAACAACAGACACAGAGACGGAAACATGCTACGACAACAGAGACGAAGTGACACTAGATTATAAAGAACGAAGGAAGAACAACCAGCACTACCCGTTCATCCAACAGAACCATCTCAACATTGTCGTCAAAATCCCTACGTTAAAAATTAGGAACCTTCCAAGATTAAACCACCTTAACCTTAATCCTCCAGTCCTCCTTGGTAGGATTAAGATCCTTTATAAAATCATAGGTTGAAAACATTTCGTAAGGGAGAATGAAAAAGGAAGAAAAGAAAGTACCGATTCCTCTAAAAGAAACAATCAGCAAAAATGGAATACCAGAGCGAAGAAAAAAATTTATATTCCCACGTTCCTTCTTATAGACCCAAGCAACAAAAGAAAAATAGTCAGAGATTAAATGAGAGTTGTCTGCCACCTAAACACCTTAAAAAAACGGAGATTAAGTGCATGTAGCCATGAAGAGAGAAATGTCAATAGTTCTAGCATCTTTATGGTTCCAGGAGTAAACAAGATTTGGCCAGTTTCTGTGCTGACAATTCAAAACCTATTGAGAATGTAATTGCAAACATCTTTGTGGCTCCCAGAATAAACCAAGAGAATGCCAGTTACTGCCTTTTGAATTCAAAGTTCAGTGAGAATGTTCTTTCTCACTGAAAATTCTTTCACCTCAGGTGGAGTTTCCTGAGAAAGAACATTCTCACTGAACTTTGAATTCAAAAGGCAGTAACTGACATTCTCTTGGTTTATTCTGGGAGCCACAAAGATGTTTGCAGTTACATTCTCAATAGGTTTTGAATTGTCAGCACAGAAACTGGTCAAATCTTGTTGTACTCCTGAAACTATAAAGATCCTAGAACTATTGACATTTCTCTCTTCACGGCTACAGGCACTTAATCTCCATTTTTTTGTAACAGGATGATCTTCAATATTGTTGCTAACGGGTACCTTTCTCTTGATTGATTGGCACTCCATAGCATCTATTCCCTGTGTGTTACTCAACAAGTCTGTCTTCTGGTCCTTGCAGGCCGCAGATGGATTAGTAGAACCAATGCTTCTTATTGGAACCACTTCTTCTGAAGGATTATTTTCTATACCATTAATGCCATAAGGGACTTCCTTAGCAATGATGATAAATTTACTGGCATCAGAAGCATCAGTCTTACCCTTATCCAAGCACACGAAATCCAAAAAGTCAAATCCTTTTGTTTGCTCCTCTGAAGCATCCTCATTGTTAGAATCATCTTCAGAAGTAGAATCCTTCTCAGTTCTACTCAGAGTTGTGTTCTTTACTTCTGTACTGCAAATTGGAGTTGGCGGCATGGGATAGCAATGGTGTTGCGAATCAGGGGAGTTTTCCTGGTCCAATTTTGTTTCCTTAGTACATCCATTTCCTTCCTTGGTTGTGCAATCATCATCTGCATTTGTCTCAAGCTCAATTAGCTCAGGATCTGAAGCAACTTAACCCAGGACATCACAAATGGAATCAAAATAGTCATCCCCCTTGTCTAGTTCCCTTGAAAACTTGTTAACTCCAGGGACTAAGAAAATAAGAGGATGCTGAAAACACATCATGCATATAAAACATCCCCTCGTGGGGTACGGTGGAACCAACAATGGGCAAATTTGAGGACACGAAAGCTTACCTCGCAAGCTAACTAACCAACACAAGAGTCCAACCCAGTCCAATGTCCACAAACAGCACTCTCAAAGTCTGTTTATACCAACAATCATATCGATATACATAATCTAATAGTTCATGACAATACGACAACGTTTTCCTTTTACGTTTCATGCCATTAGGCTTCTCACAAAGTCACAAGCCCTTAATCTAAGTGATTCTGACTTAGTTTAATTATTACAGGGGTTCAACTCTACCAATCATGGGTCCACAAACCCAAAATACCATTATGTACAAACAGAACAATGACCATCTCGAAATTCTCAGTATATCCGGATATATGTCGAGGACATATCCGGATATCCATATCCGGATATCTCAAACCCCATATCCCGATATCATATCCAGATATTTCGCGACAGCATGCAGTTTCTGCATTTCGCGAGATATCAATCCAAGGTTGCTCTTTTAACGATTTCAGAAGCTCAAACATACATTTCTAGGTGTGTTTAACACTACCCACCCTTAAGTTATTAACTTTAGCTTGTTACATGCATCAAGGTTCATTCTTTCTAAAGAAAACTCAAGAACAAAGGTGGTGAACTTTACCCAAGGCTTAAAACAGAAGCAAATGGTGCTCTTGGAGCTCACCAATCAGCCACACAACACTGACTTCACAAGGCCACAAATTTTCCTTGCAAGCTTGGTCCTTTATCAGCAATGGTAGCTTCTTGAAGCTCAAAACGCCATCATAATGGCTCCCACAACTCACACCAAGAAGTCAGCCCCCCAACCCTCACTCAACTGACACTCAACTCAGAAATAGAGCACCTTACACTCTCTCAAGTCTTATGCACACTCATACATGGAGATTTAGTGAAGAAACCAAGAGAAAAGGTGATCTCTTGGCTCACAAGGTGAAGAGGAAGAGGGTGGCAAGCATGGAAAGCTCAAGGTTCAGAAGAGAGGCACGTAGAGTGTGAGATTTCTGACCTAGAAATATGTGCCATTAAGTATATATAGGTGTATTAAGATTAATCACACTGTATTAGAACTAATGGCTACGTTTATCATTTTAATCCCAAACTTTGAATTCAGAACCTAGCCATTTTCCTAAGATTTGTCATATTTTTATTTTATTTTTCGCAACACTTTGCCGGTACGCGCTTTTACGTAGCCGGTATCAGTCTTGACACCAGTTTTCATTATTTTGACTTGAAACTTGTTATACCAGTCCTATATATTATTCTAGGAATATTCATGCACTTATTATAATTTTTTGTGATACTTCATCGGTACGCAATTATACCGTGGAGCAGAATCGGTATCTGCACTTTTCGTCAGAAAAGCGACTTTCAGCATTATTAAGCCATTATATTAATTATTCTTACCTTACCATAATTATTTAAGGTCAATTATGAAATTATTCACTTAAGCTCATAATTAATTAATTAAATTCCTAATTTAACGGTGCGGGTTCTTACAATCACATTTATCACTGGCAACAAAGTTATTCTTATAATGTAATGCATTTGTTTAATTTCAAAACTGTGAAATTTTATAATAAAAATGTACTGAAGAGTTATGTGCATAGAGCACAAAAACCCAAGGGGCTATCCAAATGCAGGATGATGGAGAGAAAATTATTTATTTGTGTATGTATACATATACATGATTGAATAACAAGGAAAAAAATCAAATTGAGCCTCCAATGAAAAATTACCCAACACAAAATTTTCTATCTGAATAAAAATCTAAACTATGAGGTTAAAAAAATCATAGCAGCTATGGAAGCAGCATATAGGCCAGTCTCAAGAACACTCCACCAATGCTTCTAATTCCTTGACTATTTGATCTACAGCATGCACGATCATCTTCTTTATCTGTTTCATTAAAAATCATCCACCATAAACAAACATAAAATAAGAAAATGTTGGCTAACATCACAATTTCTTATACAACTTAAGTAGGTTGAAGCTAAGGAAGAGAGGAGGATAAAAGTAGATAAGGAAATATGTTATAGAAGAAAATCACCTCTAGCTTATCTTCCCTCGCCTTGTGATTCCTAGGAAGACGACGAAATTCATCCTTTAATCGCAAGCACATATGAATATTCTCAGGAGACACAAAATCTGAAGCAACTTTAGTGCATGACTGCAAGATTTCCATTATTGTAATTAGAGTTAAAGGGGTACAATAAATAAAAATGTGATAATGAGGCAATCCAATATGTGTCAAAGAGAAGTTTTACCTTGAGATTCCTAACTTGGTGTGGACATCCAGCAGGAATAAATACTGCCTCTCCAAGTTTCTGCTCAAACGTCCAAGGTTCTACACCTGAAAGTTAAGATTTGGGTAAATAACTAATTGTAGGCATTGCCCAAGTTGTTTGCAATTCTATGAACTAACTACTAACCAAATTCTTCCTTCAGCTTCTTCTTGTGCTCCAAAGTCAAATAAAAACATTGGTCATGAATTGGATGGACAACCTAAGCAGAATAGAAATTAATGAACACCAAAGCATAATAAGCAAGGATAAGCACAAATATAAGACAAATATAACAATACCTTTTGAACTGGACAACAATAAGTATGTCTAAATTCTTTAGAATGTTTTCGTAGATATGCTTCTAACTTTTCAGTATCCTCCCTCCGAAAGATGTCCCAAAGAGCACCACCTGTTTCTGTTGTTTCTTTAGAGATAGCAGGCACATCATTTGGAAATATCTTTCCATTGACTTTATGGCACTTCTTCTGGCATTCAGCAACCTGAGCATGACACTCTTTCTCATCTTGGGCCTTGTGTGCTTTCTTTAATTTTGAAATAACAGGGTGCTGTTCATCAGTTAATGTAACCTCAGCTGTATGAGTCAAAATATTCACCTGTGGAAATTATTGAACAAGAAATTAGAAATAAAAATTGAAGTAAATGTGCTAGCATTTGATACCTGACACAAGATATAGAGGAAATTTCTAAAGATGGAAATATATTATTTGTTATTAAAAGAGCATAATATTTGCATTTTGCAAAAAAAAAATGCCTTAGATTAATTAGAAGTTTCATCCATTCTCTAAGAACAGAATATAATCATTTGCCATCTTACAATATGGTTACCCATATTAACAAACTATAAATTCCAAGTTTCAACCATATAAAAACAACATTTTAAACTACAGAAAGTAAAGCTATAATCTCTGCAACCGAAGGAATGACTCAAATCCAACAAAGAACAAACAAGAGCAATTAAAAAATTATTTAAGAAGCACCAGCATAACATGAAGAAAACTAGGATTTTGTATTCAATGCACAAATATAATGTAGTTTCTAACAAGGCTTTAAATAATAGAAATTATATGTTACAAGGTATCATACCGCATCAGACATATCACAGTGAAGCTTTGTTACAGAGTCCCCTCTGCCAAGTTCTTCTTTAGTCCCATATGCAATATAGGTTTTAGGACCCATGTCAGGCTTTAGGACATGAGCTGGTAACTTTGCAGCAAGGTTGAGGATTCCAGCTCGAGGATCACTGTACTCTTGAAATGGTAAACAACGGATAAATTCATCACAATGTCGGGGCAAAAGATCTTCAAACTTGTCAGAGGGGGGCCAGTCTTTTAGCTTGAGCATCTCTGGCCAGAGATTCATATATGTTCTTCCTTTCGTATAACCTTCAAAGAAATCACGAATGAGAATTTCTACCTGCAAAGGTTTAGAAGGGTGTTAATCAGAGTTCTAATATTATATGCAGGAAATACAAAGTGAAATTGTTATTCTTAACATTAAGAAGGAAATGAATAAGAAAAAAGACATGATTACTGGAAATGAA
>NW_026897209.1:0-29330 GCF_033153095.1 Gastrolobium bilobum | reverse complement strand
AAGCGTGTAGTGTTGTCTCCGTGTGATTCCACAGCCAGTTCCTCGCCGTACATTTCGTTGCTGCAGGCTAGGAGAGCCTTGAGAGCAGGGGCATTTGGTTATGTCATGTTGGGAGGTTTGGTGAGTGGTACACAGGAGGACATCACCGGCATTCCTGTGGTGAGGGAGTTCCTTGAGGTGTTTCCTGAGGAGATTCCTGAGTTTCCGCCACAAAGGGAGATAGAGTTCTCTATAGATCTGTTGCCTGGTGTGGGGCCGATCTCTTTAGCTCCATACCGGATGTCGCCACCGAAGTTGGCAAAGCTGAAGAAGCATATTGAGGATCTTTCAGCGAAAGATTTCATTAGACCGAGTGTGTCTCCTTGGGGAGCACCAGTTATCTTTGTGAAGAAGAAGGACGGGACAATGCGATTGTGCACCGACTACAGGCAGCTGAACAAGGTGACAATCAAGAACAAGTATCCTCTTCCTCGGATTGATGATCTGTTGGATCAGCTCAGGGGTGCTTGTGTGTATTCCAAGATTGATCTCCAGTCCGGATACCATCAGATTCGGGTGAAGCCGGAGGATGTCCCGAAGACCGCATTTCGCTCGAGATATGGTCATTTTGAGTACTTGGTGATTCTGTTCGGTCTCACCAATGCACCTGCTGTGTTCATGGATTACATGAACCGGATTTTCCAGCCGTACCTGGATCAGTTTGTGATCGTCTTCATTGACGATATTTTGATTTACTCCAAGACGGAGGAGGAGCATGTGGGGCATTTGAGAACTGTTCTGCAAGTGCTGAAGGAGAAGAAGCTGTATGCAAAGCCTTCCAAATGTGAGTTCTGGCTCAAGTCTGTGAAGTTTCTTGGGCATGTTATTTCTGCTGAGGGAGTTGCAGTGGATCCGAACAAGATTGAGGCTGTGCTGGATTAGGGGAGACCCAAGACAGTTACGGAAGTGAGGAGCTTTCTGGGTTTGGCAAGTTACTATCGGAGGTTCATCAAGGGGTTCTCCACCATGGTTTTGCCATTGACTCGCCTTACCCGGAAGGAGACTCCATTTGTGTGGACTCACGAGTGTGAGGTCTGTTTTCAGGAGTTGAAGGAGAGACTGACTACTGCTCCTGTGTTGGTCTTTCCTGATCCTGCGCTTGAGATTGAGCTTTACATCGACGCCTCCGGGAAGGGGCTAGGTTGTGTGTTGATGCAGGTGAGCAAAGTGATTGCCTATGCTTCGAGGCAGTTGAAACCTCATGAGGAGAACTACCTTACTCATGACTTGGAGTTGGCTGCTATAGTGTTTGCTTTCAAGATTTGGAGGCATTATCTTTTTGGCTTGAGGTTTGTGGTTTTCAGTGACCACAAGAGTTTGAAATACCTGTTCGACCAGAAGGAGTTGAACATGAGGCAGAGGAGATGGATGGAGTTCATTAAGGACTACGACTTCGAGCTAAGGTATCATCCTGGCAAGGCCAATGTGGTAGCTGATGCTTTGAGTCGGAAATCCAGTAGTTAATCCAGTTTGTTACTTGGTAACTTCGATGTGGTTAAGAAGTTCCGCAACTTGGCAGTGACCGCTCCGTGTGAGAGTGTACTTCTCGGATTGGAAGCATCTGATGTTGTGAACGAGCTGCTTGAAAAGATTAAAGAGGCACAAGTTCAGAGAGAGTTTCTGGATTATGTGAAGAACCAAGACGGTGTGTCTTGGAATGAGGATGGAGTGCTTTTGTTTCAGCAGAGGATTGTAGTTCCTCGAGGCCCGTTGACAGAGGAGATTATGGCAGAAGGCCATAAGGGTCAGTTTTCTATCCACCCTGGTGCTACTAAGATGTATCAAGACTTGAAGAAGAACTTCTGGTGGCCGGGCATGAAGAAAGATGTTGCTATCTTTGTGTCTAAGTGTTTGGTTTTCCAGAAGGTGAAGATTGAGCATCAGAGACCGTCTGGTGAACTTCAACCTCTTGAAGTACCACAGTGGAAGTGGGAAGGTATTTCCATGGACTTTGTGGTGGGATTGCCGAAGACTGAGGCGGGTTGTGACTCTATTTGGGTCATTGTGGACAGACTGACGAAGTCTGCCCATTTTCTTCCAGTGAAGGTGAGCTTCACTACAGAGCAGTTGGCCAAGCTTTATGTCCGCGAGATTGTGAGGCTTCACGGGGTGCCCGAGAGTATCATTAGTGATAGGGACCCGAAGTTCACTTCTCGGTTCTGGGAGGCGCTGCAGGAGGCTTTTGGTACGCAGTTGAGATTGAGTACCGCCTATCACCCTCAGACTGATGGACAGACTGAGAGGACCATCCAGACCTTTGAGGACATGTTGCGAGCTTGCACGTTGGAGTAAGGCTCGGCATGGGATAGGTACCTTCCGTTGGTTGAGTTTTCTTACAACAACAGCTTTCATGCTAGCCTGGGCATGGCGCCCTACGAAGCACTGTATGGTAGGAGGTGTCGGACTCTTACTTGTTGGTCTGAGGTTGGGGATAAGGAGCTTTTTGGCTTGGACTTTATCCAGGATACCACCTTGCAGATCCAGATGATTCGTGAAAAGTTGAAGCAGGCGCAGAATCTCCAGAAGAGCTACTATGATGTTAAGCATCGTCCGCTGGAGTTCAGTGAGGGTGAGCACGTGTTTGTGAGACTTTCACCTGTCACCGGTGTAGGTCGGGCACTCAGAGTGAGGAAGCTGAGCCCGCGATATATTGGGCCAGACCAGATTCTTGGTAGAGTAGGACCTGTTGCCTACCGGCTTGCCTTGCCTCCGAACCTGGCTAACATCCACGACGTGTTTCCCGTGTCTCAGCTTCGGAAGTACATAGCAGATCTGTCGCACGTGGTGCAACCGGATGATGTGGAGGTTCAGGAGAACCTAAAGACTCCCGTCGGACCACTCAGAATTCTTGATCGTGGCGAGAAGCAGCTGAGGAGCAAGATCATTCTGATGGTCAAGGTGCAGTGGACCGGAAGGACTGTACTTGGGAGCGTGAGGACGAGCTTCTCCGGCAGTACCCCGAGTTTCGACCAGGTATGTTTCTGATTTTGAGGTCAAAATCATAAAAAAGTGGGGTGAATGTAAGAACTCGCACCGTTAATTAAGGTATTTAATTAATTAATTATGCAAAAATAAGAAATGATTTCATAATTGACCTTAATAATTATTTATGAGGCTTAATAATCATAATAAGTGATTAAGAATGCTGAAAGTCGCTTTTCGGAAGAAAAGTGCAGATACCGGTTCTGCTAGTCGGTATAAATGTGTACCGAAAAAGTATCCCGGAAAATTAAAGTAAATGCATGATAATTACTAGAATAACATGTAGGACTTGTAAAACGAGTTTCAAGTCCAAATAATGAGAACTGGTGCTAGAAATCGGTACTGGCTTTGAAAAGCGCATACCGGAAAGGTGCTCAGAAAAATATAAGAAAAATATGATAATTCTTAGAAATTTATGTAGTTTCAGAATCCAAAGTTTGGGATTAAAATGCTAAGCGTAGCAATTAAAGTTAATATTGTGTGTTTAAGTGTGTTTGGGCTATAAATACTCCCATTATGGGCACAAAACCCTAGACTCTTTTATTTCCTTCGTGAGTGAGCTGATCAGCTTGGGAGGGAGCACTGTTCCATTGCTTTCTTCTCTTGTTCTTGACCAAAACTCAACCTTGAACCCATTTTCTTGGTTGTTTCATCATCCTAAACACTTGGTGTGAGTGAGAGACATCATTGTGGGTGGGTGAGGGTGTTCTTCAGTGGTACTCCAGCTGCTGTTAGTGAGAGTTTTGGGGCTGACTTGGTTGGCTTGATTGTGGAAGCTTGAGTTGGGCATTTTGTTGCTTAAAGAAGCAACCTTTGGGTAGAAAGGTCAAGTCTTGGTGTAGCATTTTCGTACACCATATTCCCAGTAACTGTTGAAGCTGTTTTGGGAGCTTCTTGAGCAGTTGAACCTCTGTTTTGGCCTTTGGTATTTATACCAACCTTTGATCTTGAGTTTTAAGGCTTAAAAATGGTAGCTTGATGCATGTTTAGGTTAAAAGATGATAACTTGTTGTTGGGTGAGGCTTAACACATCTAGAAATGCATGATTAGGTGTATAAAATCGGGAAAAAGGGAACCTTTGAGGGATATCTTCACGAAAATGCAGAAACTGCATTCTGTCGTGAGATATCCGGATATTTGTCGAACTGATATCCGGATATTGGATATCCGGATACGTGGTTTTAGGATATCCATATATTGGATATCCGGATATGTGAATCTGTATATCCGGATATTGCATATCCAGATATGGACAGTGAGATATCCGGATATTCTGGGATTTCGCAGAACAGTAGCTGTGATGTGCGTACAGTAGGCTATTGGGGGTTTGTAGACCCTAGATTGATGAAGTTGAACTTCTGTATTTAATGGATTAAGCCAGAATCATGGGATTTAGGGCTTGTGGCTTTGTTAGAAGCTTTAAGACTTGAAAACGTAATGAAAAGGTGTTGTCTTTAATTTGTATGCATGTGGTACATGTTATTGATTTATGTTTGGTCTATATCAAATTGTGATCTGCTGTGATTGGACTTTGAGCTTGTGGCATTGGATAGCTAGCTTAGAGGTAAGCTTCCGTGTCCTCGGTTTAGCCATGTTGTGGTTCCACCATGTCCCATGGGGATATGGTATATGTATGCCGTGTTACATGCTTTTGATTTTTTGGAAATGCTGTTGAGCTATTATATGTTAGTGTCTTGTTGATATGCATGGAGGTGTTCCACCTATACGGTAAGCCTGAGTATGTAGAACATACAAGAGGGTGAGGCTGTGGGTGAGGTGCAAGCGGTGTTCCTTGTACTACATGTAGGGAATAGACGTATTCCTACATTTCTCTGACCAGTAGATAGTGATTACACGCATGCCATAGATATCTGTTGCACTACATAGTTTTTGGAACTGGTAATGATATAAATGCTTTTGAACTTATATTGCACATGTAAGTGAGCTTGGGGTGGAAGATCCTTGAGGACCCATTGTCTTACTGAGATTTCTAGTTTAGAGATCTCACCCCACGTTTGGGGAATGCTTATTTCAGGATCAGGTAATGTTGAGACCTCAGGCGGCAGGAGGCCGGAGCTGAGTTAGAGTGCTGTTATTTTATGCTGCCATGATTGGATGTTGGATTTGCATGCTGTTCATATGCTTATAGCTTCAGTTATGATTTTGGAGTTTTATGTTGAGATTGTTGTTTACTATGTCTATTTGGTGAGCATGGGGATTGTCCATGACACATAGTATTATTATGTCTTGAGTCTTTTGGAGTTGTAATAATGTATCAGGATATTGTCCGGATTACTTGATGTAATGCGGTGATTTAGAAACACACTTTATCTATATATTGAGGTATTTCAGTAGATGTCTTATTGCAATTTACATACAGGCGTTATTTTATGAAATTGATTAAGTAATCCAGTTGGTAATTGATAATGACGTCATAATTGAAAAGAAAAAGAATATTCCGCATTTTTAATTAAGCACCGCTTAATACGATGTAATGTTAATATTCCGGGTATACACGGGGTGTTACACCTATAGGCTAGATTAGTCTGAGAAGTATGTAAGGAATAAACAGTGTAACTTGATGTAGTAGGAATGTAATATATATGTGTGGAACTGTTGTAAAATATTTAGGATGTAATATATTTGTACTAACTTACATCCATGTCTAATAAATGAAGGATGTTAGCGTTTTTAGTTAAAAAAATTTAGATTTATTTTTATTATACTCTATTTAATTATTATAGTTTAAAAAAAATTATACGATATTCTTTATACTGGAAAAATCTGAGGTTGTTACACAAATCAGGTATTTTTTTTTATTCCAGATAACTTTTGATATTTACGCAATGACACCTCATTTAGCATATTTTATCTCTCACAAATACAATTCGAATTTACAACAATGGTACTACTATAAAAGTGCCACAATATAAAAGTGTAATAGAGATTGGTAAGAATATAATGTTCTTTAAATTGCATTAAAAAATGCAAAACTTTTGATGTATTGCATTAAAAATATGTTCTTATACTGTGAAACTTGCTTTGATAAGAGGGTTTGAGGTAGATTATACTATTATAGATGCAGAAGAATGGATTATTATAAACATATATAGCACCTCAAACCCTCTTATCAAAGCATGTTTTAGAGCATAAAGTCCTCCAGAAGAATCTAGGAGTCCCATGAAAAGCCTGCAATTAGATGACCATTTTGACATATTTTATCTTTGTGAATGATGTTATTTAATTTTTTTTTGGTAAACTATTTAAATTTTTACTTTCTAACATTAACAAATAATTCTCCGAAAATCTTTTTTCATTATATTGTATATATTTTTTTAAAACCTTTTTTAAAAAACTACATCTCGTCCCCGTTCTCTTCCACTTCCATTGTTGTTCTCAACAAAGACAAAGAACACACGCACTCTCTCACTATATCTGCGAACTCCTATCTCTATTCAATAGATGTTTGCTTCTTTTTTTTTACAATTTCAAGATTTTTTAAAAGAAGATTGTGTTTGGTGTTGGTTCGAAAAGAACTCGCAGGCTTATGGGTTTAAACGCTCTTATAGTACCATTGTTGTAAATTCGAACTATGTTTGTGAGAAATAAAACATACCAAATAAGATGTCATTGCGTAGATCTCAAAGAGTTATGTGAAATCAAAAAAAATTACCTGATTTGGATACTCGAGTCAAAAGTTATGACCTTTCGAACTTTTATGGTTAAACTGTTAACTTTTTGTGCTATGTGTCAATATTAGACGAGTCACTCCTAATTTAGGCATGAGTGTCACGTCCAATCCGGACGTGACATCTTGCAATAGATCCGTAAATAATATGAAAATAGCTATATATTCATAATTATTTATTTAAATTGCAATAAATTTTTTTTTTTGCCTGAAATGGTTGAATCATAAATTGACTGCTTCATCATTAGGTTTCTGGCAAATTAATTAACTTTAAATTTTAATTTTTGGTAATATACTTGATTGAACATCAAATATTTAGTAATTCACTATTTTTCTAAGATTTTAATTAAACTATATCCTAAGTTTCACACAACTTTATTTCTCAATACTAGGAAGTGCTTAAAAATATTTGCCATTACATCTATAAAGAAAACTGAAAATTTTGAGAACTGCCAAATACTTAAAACTCAAAGGAGTAATTTATTTAAATTAAAACTTCATGAGGCTATTTGGCAAATTAATTAGCTCAAACGGTTAATTTATAATGTTACCTAATAAACGTGTTACATTTTATGCTTTAATTGAATTGGTTTAATTTCTTCGAATAAGTTTGTTGAAATATCACTTATCAATTTTGTTTGGATTTACGTAATTCAACGCGACACAATATTATGTTTCAACTTGACTTGCTTCCCATGAGCATCTGCCATAAATAATTGAAGTCTTTGTGTCCAACATCCGGTGGCAGTGAGAGAAGTCTCAAACAAACAAGGCACTATATATGGTAGAATCTAAATTATTATTTAATATATGTAAAATTAATTTTAAAGATGAGTATATTTTTATTGTAATTTTCACGATCTTATACATGTTAAATAATTATTGAAATGCCTATAGAATACCATACTTAAAAATTACTATGAAAAGGAAATCATATATCTTTTCTATGAACCAAAGAAAAAGTTATAGAGTTCTCAAACCCAACCCGATCCGAAACTCGGTGAATATGTTATCAAACCGATTTAAGTCAAGCATCGGATTAGATATGTATCCGACCCGGTCAAAAATCGGCCAAACCCAGTCAAAATCGGTGATCTAGTTGGGTCATGCACTTAAAAAACAAAAACAAAAACTAAAATTGTTTCATCTTGTCAAAAAAATGTAAAACTCATTTTAAATTTTTTTGTAATTCTATTTGTTAGTAGTATGCTCTTCTTCAATGACCTTAAATTTCAACTTCCAATATTGAAGCAATTTGCGGAACAATAAATTAAGAGAATGTAATATATGTCATTTCAATGTATATATGAGTTCGCAATATCTGGTCTTTTGAATGTCATTGAGAGGTATGCTTATAGGGATTTTGAGTTGCAATTTAAATTGACGTAGTAATAGCATATATTTTTATTTATTTGTATTTTATGAACTTGTAAAAGTGCAATTAGGTAACTTTTGAGCTTATTTAGTGAACCTTGCTTAATTTATTTTACTTACAGAAAATATAATTAAATTTATATATTCATATATATATATATATATATATATATATATATATATATATATATATATGTATATATCCAAGTCAACCGATTCGACCAGTGATCCAGTAACTCAGTACCCCAACCGAGTCAATACCCATGTGGGGTTTAATAACATTGTACCACATGATTGAGATTTATTAACATGACCAGCGTAATTTGGTAGAAGAAGTGTTAATTTCACAAACTCTTAATTCACAAGTTCCTCTTAACTCAATCCTATTTATTTTTTTAAACAGCTCATTTATTTACTTCCTTTTTGAATGCACAAGATCTCACAATTATTCCTTTAGTGATGTTATGAGGAACTTATGAAAATAGCAATATTCATCTGGGCATTCCTTTTCTAATGTTGGATGCATGAATTCAATTAAGATGAATGAAGTATATAATTAAATTAATAAATAGAAACAAAAGGTTGTTGGGGGCAGTGTTGTTAAACCCGACTTGGGCATCAATCCGATCAGGGTACTGGATCACTGGTCAGATCGATGGGTTACTGATCGGACCGGTTGACCCGGATATATATAGATATATAAAAATATATATAAATATGAACATATAAATTCAATTATATTCTTCATATCTAAAATGAATTAAACAAGGTTCATTAAATAAGCTCAAAAACATGAAACATAAATAAATAAAAATGCACGCTATTACAATGTCAATTTAAATTACAACTCAGAATCCCCATAGACATATCTCTCAATGAATTGAACTCATATTTTTCAAATTTAACTACATTAAAATGACATATGTCACATTCTTTAATTTATTATTCCGCAAATTGCTTCAATATTGAAAACTAAAATTTGAGGTCATTGTAGAAGAGTATACTAGCAAATAAAATTATAAAAAGTTTTTAAAATGAGTTTTACATTTTTTTCTAATAAGATGAAACAATTTTGATTTTTTAGTTTTTTTTTAAATGCATGACCCGATCGGGTCACCGGGTTTGGCCAATTTTGTCCTGGTTTTGACTGGATCGATGCATGACCAGTTCAATGCTTGACTCGTACCGGTCTGATGACCGGTTCGCCGGGTTCCGGATCGACCCCTACCGGGTTGGACCGGGTTTTACAACAGTGGTTGTGGGACAACGATCAAAATGTCACACTATTCACAAAAAATTATCTGAATGTCACGGACTGCAAAAAAAAATTCAAAATGTCACGTCACCTAACTCGCTACAACACCTAGCGAGTTAAGTGTGGATACGTGGCAGCAAGTTCATGGCCACATAAGCCGTTGCGCAGTGCCGCGAGATTACGTGACAAACAGCATGTCAAACTCACTATGCTGCATAGCATGTTACGTGTCAGCAAAGCTTGCACGTAACATGCTATGCAGCATAGCGAGTTTGACATGTGTCTCACGCGTAACATGCCAAGCTTGCACGTAACATGCTACACAGCATAGTAAGTTTGACACACTGTCTGCCACGTAGTCTTGCTGTACTATGCAACGGCTTATATGGTCATGAACCTGTTGTCGCGTGTCCACACCTAACTCGCCAGATGTTGTGGCGAGTTAGGTGACGTGGCATTTTGAAAAAAAATTGCAATCCGTGACATTCAAATAATTTTTTGTGAATAATATGGCATTTTGGTCTTTGTCCGGGTCGTTGGAGCATGATCCCACTCATTTCGTTCACTAGTTTCAGTCTTTTAAGACATTTTCTTCGATGTTCCTCCAATATTTGTCAAGATAGATAAGGACCTATACTTGTTATTTCGACCATAAGAAAAATAGCCTTTGTTAGATATGAGAAATCATGGACTAGGAGTGAACGACCACAAAGACTTGGAACAAATCGTCGTAGTCGTCAATCACATATTATACGTCCTCTCTAGAGTCAAGACCAAAGAACACGTTAAAGCAAGGAAGACTTTAGTGCACCTTCTGAGATAGTGACAATTTAGGCCTCGGTTATCTCAAGAGGTGAGGTTACCGCAAAAAATAATTACTATTAATTTATTTTGGAGCTTTGCATTTGTCAAGTTACAAGACAAAAGTTGAGTTTCTTACATATACATAGATAATTGTGCTACATCTTCTTTCTTTCTTTTTTATTTCAAAAATGGTAAACTCCACAATGATTGTCTTTATAACATTATCTAAGGATTGTCATGCAACATGATACTTGTTTTTTCTTTTATCTTGTAAAGGTAAAAGATGATGTCACCTTAATATGGTAAATATTAATTAAAGAGTTTAATGTTTTCATGTTACAATAATTAAATTTATCACCCAAGTGAGGAGGAGAGAGAAAGAAAAAACATAAACTCCACATATTTTTATGTATATATAAAAGATAAATTTATCTCCTATAACATGAGAAATATTAAACCCTTAATTAAAATGTCTAACTTCTTCTTACATAAACCATTACATGCGAGTAAATTTCCAACACTCTATTATGATCACATCATATGAAATAACAAATCAATCAGAGAAAAATTAATTAGTTTGTGTATTTATGCGCTTGAAGTAGGTTCCCTTAATTAAATAACACACTTATGTAATACATGTTCTTTCTTTAAAACAGGAGAAATGGGTGGAGTAAATGATTTCATTTTCGTGCTCTCTACATATCTTGAAAGAGTTCAATTGCTGCATGAGCTTTTCCATGATTAACTACTCCTACAATTATATGGTACTCCAAGAAATCACGTCCTTTCAATCAATTGATCAAACAAGTTCCAAGCTTCATCAATGCAAGTTATGCAACCATACTTGGCACATATGATTGCCCAAGACAATCATCATAGTTGTCCAATGCCACGCAGCATACATGATTGTCCTACAATGCATTTTGTATAGGAGCCCTTGCACTATTAAAGTTAGGCTATTTCAAGAAACTGCATCGCGGTCAGCCATATGCTCGAACACATGGTACGCATTGATTAAATTTTAGAAGTCAGTTTGCTAGCAAAGAAAATAGATAAAAAAAAATGCTCTACAAGACTTAATAACAAATGGGAATTCGAATTTGTCGGGCAAAATTGGATTTTGAGCTGATTTCCGTGGATGTCTTAACATTTGCTTGAACAAAGTTGCTAGTGGTTATTGTGAGTGTAAGTTCTGATGATTGCATTGTAGGAGAACACGTTTGGCTCAACTAGTTGTTTAAGAGTAAGCTAGATAAATTATATAAATTAATTATGTACAAATTAAATGTTAGATACAATGGAGATAGAAAATATAAGCCACATTTTTTTTTTACTTCATTTTACTTTTTTATGCATAAATCTAACACAAAATTAAAGAAGTTGACAACGCAAGCCCATTATAAATATGGAGCTCCTCATTATAAATTTGCTACCCTTTTGCAGAATAGGATACAAAAAACATAAGCAAACACATAACAAGCCAAAATAATATAATAAGGAATCTTATGTCATCCTAATAATGCATTAAATATTTATCTGAAACTATATACAATTATGTGCAGGCATTGTTCAATCAATGTTCATGAAAAGTAAGATAGTTCATAACAAGAGTTTAACTAATCAAATATAAAACAAATTAGGTGCAATAGATGTAATAAGCCTTTTGTGTCTAGTCTCAAAATTGGGTTTTCCAAGAAAATTTTCAGGTTGCAGCCTCAGGAAATTTTCAGCTTGTTCACTGTTGTTGCTGGAGACATGAATGTCTCACAGTTCTTAGCTCCAATCTGTGCAAACTCTCTAGCAAGCATATTCACATATCCAGTTAAAGACTCCTTAAATCTCTTTGAGCAGCTTCTGTCACCCTCATCAACATCCTGAACCCCACCTTTGACCAAACAGCCAACTTGAGCACCTTCCATGTATGCTTTACATGCCACCAGAATATCACGAGCTAGGCTGCAGAAATGCCCCAACACGAAGTCCTCGAAATTCTGAAACCAAAAATAACTCTGACAGTTAAATTTTGAACCCCAAATAAAGGCGGAATGTACACAAGTTTAAGGCAATAAACTTATTTTTCTCAAAAATTGCATATTATCTAATACAATGTTTATTTCTTTTGCTCATCTTCCTCTCCATTGCTTTCTAAAAGGCACAAGCTTGCCTAGGAAAAAAAAAATACCCAAGGAGGTACAAGTGAATATGGCAAAACAAACATCTAGTAACAGAATACCATGCTAGATATACAAAAAAAAAAAAAAAAAAAAAATTGAACCAAGAGTAGAATCAAACCTTTGGAGGCCTTCTTATCATATACATCATTGTCCTCAATGAGAGAATGAATGTGTCCTCATTATACTGCAGGGACTTCATTTCACCATTTGCTGAACCACTCATATGTGCATATCCAGGTTCATTAAAGTAAGGCTTAGTATTCAAGATAAGACCTTGTATAGAGACTAGAACCTGCAGAATTGTTGAAACACCAGGAAGCCACTTCTCATTCTTGTTGCCAGACCAGGTGTTAAGTAGGCTAAGGCATACTTTGCCACAATTATACAAATTTGGGTTGAGCCGAAGACCTCCAGAGTGGTAGTGGACTTGCTGCAATGAAAAATGTCCCTTGAGTCAGACTAGAATTAAAAAAGGATGAACTAAAGTCAGTCAAATCAGCATCCTCAACCACATACCGGCGGTACATTGGGATAGCCACTAGGAAAGAAAACATCGAAAAAGAAAAGGCCATCATGATAAGGAGTTCCTTCTGCTCCAATAATCACAGCCCTCAAAAGATCCATCCTTGATTCATAAACTCTGACAAATATTGAATCTGATAGGGATAAAAGAAAAAGAGTCAAAAATAGAAGGAGATTGAGGAAAACACCACTGGCAGGATGCACATTATGGTATTTAAAACACAATTTCACAGTTATTTCTAAGTTCTAACATCCGATTTCAGAACAAGTATCTGGACTCCACTGAGGAAAAAATTAACAAGCGCTCCTCCATAGGGATATACATAAAGAAAATTGACCAAGACAATAATGCCCTTTGGATATGACAGGAACCAACCATGATTGGAGTTCTATAAAAAAAAATTAACAATGACTGGAGACAACCCACACAGTACAAGCCCATATCAGCTTGAAAAGAAATTGAATACCAAACGCAATATGACAAGGCTGGAAAGTATTACAGCTAATTTGTAACAGGAATACTAAGTCACCTGGCAAATCCTTCTCCAAAATCTTCCACTCTTCCTGGATTTTTTTAGCCCAATTTTTTGGATTCTGTTCAGGAAATAGGTTCATGGTAAAGCCAAATAATTAAGATTGGAACTGAAACAAAGTGCATCTCAAATAAATGTTACCTGCTTCGAATTATTGCGAATAAAGTAATGGTCTGAAGTGTCTTCAACAGTGTCAAATTTTTTAAAACTTCGGAATTTCTTCAGAATTTCATCTTTGACTTCATCAGAGATATTCACAAGAGGTGTATCCACAGCTGTTCTATTATTTCCATCTCTGGCAGAAGTGTGAACCCAGGTGTTATCAAACACCTGCTCAGGAGGGGCATGAAGAGGATCAAATGGATAATAAATTGGATTAGCTGTATGATTATTAATTAATGGCTTAAAATTATGGGAATTCTTCCACCAAGGGTTTTCTGATTCTATTCCTGGAGGATGCAATAATCCATGATGTCCAATGAAATTTGACTGGTATGAACTGCTACTACCACCTGGTTTCTTAGCACTTTTAAATTGCCGCGAATATGGTGGCTGACCTGCATTTGGCAGCTTCAATGCCTCTGAATTATCAACAAAACCATGGTTAGCTGAAGCACCAGCAGTGGCAGGCTTCTTTTTACTCTGGAAAGGTCCCAAAAACCAATGAGACTTAGATGACTCTACTCCTAATGAAAGATTCAAATCGCGCCCTCTGCGTTGTGAAGTAGATGATTTCTTTTTACTAGGGGCAGATTGAGAAAATAATTGAGGAGAAGACAACTCTGTTCCAGAAGAGTGATGAACATTATCCATTTTGATTTGCAAATTAGGACTACCCGCTGAAGATCCTTGGATTTTAGAGTTAGTCGGCTCTAATGACCATGAAGGTTTAGAGGAGGCCGACACCTGACTATTTTTAGCATCTGATTGCGTAGGACACCAAGGATACGATGTACTATTTCCAGCCTTGTTCAAACCTAAGTCATATTCTGGCAACCAAGTAAAAGGAGCCTCAATTCCAGGAGGTATATCCACATTATCAAAGTGTGCCTGTAATAAAGCATACTCATCTACATCCATATAATCTTCTGTAAACATATCAATGTAGTCATCATCATCATATGATTGATCAGAACAATGACCATCAACATTGATTAGATTATGTGATACTGAAGGGTAACCATTAGAAGACCCAATCCCACTAACTGCTCCAAAATTTTCCAGATCAGGCTGAAAAAAAGTATAATCAGACACTTCCTGAAAAGGATTCCAAGCAAAATGTTAAGAGTCGTTTTCATGCTCGAAAACATAATATCAATCTGCTGCAAAAAAATAACAAATAACAAATCTTGTACAAACCACAACTTGATGATCACTATAACCATCATGAACGGCTTCAATTGTCTTCCCCTTGTTACTTTTACCAACTTTTTCACCAATTATCACTAAATCCGCAGACTCATCATCATCATTGTCAATGTCAATCACGTCATGCAAAATGGCCTAGAAAAGTAAATACAATTGTTATAAGCGAGTAAAGAAAAGAAAGATTTGTAGAAGCATTCCTAAAACAAGGATAAATAAGAGTGCAGAAAATTATATATTTATATCAAAGAAAAGAGTACCAAAGGAATCCCCTTAAACAAATCTCCCTTCTATTTTAAAAACCAACAAACCTCCCCAAACTGTAAAACCATACCTTGATAAACCTACAAAATCCAACCTTGATTTTTCTTTATTTTTCCAAAAACTTCCTGCAAGTAAAAGGTTTCTCTAGGTTTCCAAAATAAAGGGGACATTTATGTAAAAAAACCACTCCCTATTAAACCCCGACTAGTGAGGGTAGGGGTGAGAGCAATCCTTGTACGCAGTCTTACCCTTGTATATTTGCAAAGAAAGCTATTTCTCGAATTCAAACCCATAACCTTTCAATCAAAAAAGAACAGTTTTACCATTGCTTTAGGCTCGCCCTCTTGTAAAGGGGAGATTTATGATTTATTTAAAAATATAACTATGCCAGAGAAGAGACCAAAGCAAGTAGCTCAAGTCCAAACCTTCACATATAGTAGAAAAAAGAAAAACAAATCAATACTATTATAGAAAAGCATTCCCTCACTTGGCGTCTTTTTTACTTTTCCTAAAAACACAATGTTCTGTTTATGTTTCTCCCATAATTGCAACAAGAGGACAAATTCTAATTACAAATTAAACACAAAGGACCAACTGTTACACATGTTCCTACTTTCAAGTTTCAATAACTGAAACACATATTTACACAGAGGAAACAGGCAGGATAACAGAAAAAACTAAAAGCACCTAAACATCAGAGGAATAAACAAATAAAAGAAACAGCATACCACTACCCAAACCACAAACTGTTTGATTCTAAATTTTCCTAAGTTCGGAGAGTCGGAGACAATGTACATTTCATCTGCAACAGACTTACCTATAAATGACACAAAAGTAGTTCTTGACTTGTTCATCATATCTAATAATAACAGATACCCAAAGGCCAGTCACAACCAGAGGATAAAAAACACCATATGCATGATGGGAAAATAGCATAGAAATATCAAATCTACCATTGGAGCAAACTAACAGTAAAAATGTAGTGATGCTAACAGAAGCCTATCACACATGCTTATATCAGTTTTACTGTCTTGATTTCATCAACCACCAATAAGATATTACTACTTTGTTCCCAAGTCCTTAACAAATTAAGAGAGGTACTTTAATTTATCTACTAACTCACCTCAATCAAACTGTCTTATTTATATGGCCACAAGCAAATTAGAATTAATAGGACAAAGGGAAATAAATAAATATACCAGCACAAATAGTTTAGTTCACCTGATCTGGCCATACGAGAATACAAATTAATAAACTAATTCTTAATTCTTTCTTGGTTTAAGAAAATATATGGGCAAATGCAATTGACACAACCCAATTTGCAGTGGCATATATATTATCCTTGAAGATCCTAAGAAATATGTCCAGCCATATCCCATAAACACCATTCCCCAAGTTGCCCCCACAACGAAGTTCATATAACCTTACATTTCCTATGAATCATATCAACAAAATATTATCAGCAACTCAACATGTAGAGCACATATTCCCATAATAGAACAACCTAAGAAGAAACAACTACATGATTTGGAAGTTTCTCCATCACAGGAGACACCTATTCTTGAGTAACACAAACAACACTTGGGAGAAAAAGGATATGGTCAACACTACAGTTATAAAAAATTTAAACGGAAATTTATCCAAAGGTTATGCATAGAATAGAATAGCATAGCCCCTTTCTAAGAATACAGCAAAAGTCCCTAAACCCCAATTCCTTTTGGTAACAATAGTGTGATCATCAATGAAGACCCATAATCCATTCAAAAGCCACAAACAAAGCGAACCAAGCTGGATACTTCATAAACTAGCCAACATTTACAATGTTGCAACCAGGACATTCTCAACACACTAAACAAATTCTAAGAGTAACAAAAGCAAAACCATTGACTTCAAAGTAAAAACAGGAAAATCAGGTCAACTGAAAACAAAAAAAACAGTGATCACTGCTGAAAAGTGAAAACCCAGATTAAAATTTTTAATTTTTTTAAAAGAAAAATTAAAACTTTGAATAAATTAACCACCCCCCACGAGACCAAAACTAAATAAATAAAAACCCCACGAATTTCAGAAGAAAAAGAATGAAAACTTTGAAACTGTGGCAGCAGGGATACCTGTTTCTGCTTCATCAATCTGGAAGAACGATGAATTGGGGGAGGAATTTCAACGACGTCAGGATCCATGAAGCGAGAAACTGCTACACGAATATCCTATCCTGTTGTGTTTATTGATGTTGGAACAGTCAGAACACGAAAACAAAAGAAAAGAAAAGAAACAGCGAAAGAGCGAGCGAGTGAGAGAAGAGTGAACGTTCACGCGGGGTCTTATATGCTTTATTCAGAAGAGAGAAAGAAAGTGAAAGTAAAAAAAGAAAACAAAAACACAGAGAAAGAGAAAGAGAAAGAGAGAGAGAAAGAGACAAAGGGACTTTGGTGAGTTCCGAAATGAATATTTTGACGACGAGAGCCTCGGCGGCTAGATTGATCGGCTCCTCACCTGAGAATTTTTTTTTTTTAATATGTATTTTCGCGATACTAACCGTTTAGGTTAATAAATTTTATTAATATTTATGATTCAATAAATTATGATTATTAAATTTATAAAATTAATGGATAAAATTTATTGTCAAATTTTTAAATTTGATATCAATATCAAAATTTCCCAAATATTTTGCTTTTGAGATGGGAAAATTGTATGTTTTATGATCTGTTTTTAATAATTAAAATACAAAATAAAGCTTATTTGTTTACCTGATTTTTGTTTTTTTTTTGGAAATATCTGTTTGATAATCGTGAAAAATTATTTTTTGTTTTTTTAGAATAAAAAACAAGAATATTGTTATGGACGGATCTAGATTCTCTCATGTGAAAATTCACATAACCATGTCATGTGGAGAATCATAACCATACAAAAGTGAATCAATGATAATAAAAGAAGAGAAAAAAAATGTTAAAATAAGTAGTTACGAAATTATAACCGTTGATTTACTTTTGTATAGTTGTGATCTTCCCACATGACCATATCATGATTTTTTTCACATGAGAGGATCTATTTCTGTTATGAACCCAGATAAGGGGCTCATACGTTGACAGGTCCAACAAGGGACAATCCAAGATTTAAATCTAAGTATAATTATGGATAAATATCCATCAAGATACTAATCCTAATACTACGCACAGTTCCTATAAATAAAAGGTAAACACTTAAGGTAAGTTACGTTCTCTCTCTTACTATTATGTTGTCACTGGGAACGCACGCACATTCTCATTGACAAAGTCGTTATTTGTTTACTGTGCACAGTGATTTGCTTGATTTAATGATATCTCTTTCATAAATACCTTGAAGAGAGTACTAGATTCAAGATCAACTTATCAGTCCATTGAACTAGATATCTCTGTCTCCTATACGGAACAAATACATTTTTTTTTCATGAGTGATGCGTTCGATCAAAATACGTGGAATTTTTATCTAGTAGTTGCCAGAAAATATGGGGTCTGTTATTGATGCAGTATTCAGGTTCAAAATAGGTTTAAATAAGCCAAATGATGTTTGAGAACATATGACCTAACCTATGTTAGCCAAAGTTTGATCTATTATATTTATTGACATATAATAGGCTTGGACTCAAGAATAAATTAACATGCTTTTAAGATATTTAGGAATCGTTTGATGCACGAGATAAAATAAGAGGAATGGATAAAGGTAGAAAAGAACACGAGTCTTATAATTTCATATTATATCTTGTGTTTGACGTGTATCAAATAAATAGTTTGATATAATTATATTATCATATATTGTATTCAAAAAAACTAAATAGTGTTGGGTATGATATAAATAGACAAAAATATTCTTTTATAAGATAAATCTATAAAGTTTTGAAAATTGATTTTTAAACTTATTTATATATTAGCTCCTATTTTTATTTTTCAAAAAATTTAAAAGTCATAATTTTAAATAAAATGTATTAAAATATTTTAAAAAATTGTAAAAAGAATTAAAATAAAAAATACATCCTTACCAAATAAATTTTTAAAAATAAGTTTTAAATTGATTGTCAAATTTTATGTATATTACAATTTTTTGATAAAGTTAGAGATTTGGAAAAGTTAAGAAGGTAGATGGTTAATTTTTTTGTTTGGGTGGGTGTGGGGGGATTAGGTTGAATCCTAACTTAAGCCCTATTGGGTAACTTATCAAGCAATCAAATGAGTGAACATAATAAATTTATCATATTCTGATGATTTACCAAAGAATATGATATGATAGTTTATCTTATTTTATCTTTATTATTTTATCTATCAAATGTGTTCTTAGACTATAAACTTATTGGACTATATTTTATTATTAATTTAAATAAAATAAACTAAAAATATTATTAATATAAATATAAATAATATTATTTTATTTATTTATTTTTTAATTATTAATAGTTAATAGACTTAAATAAATTAATAATATAGATTAGATATTTAAATTAGAAAAATATTTCTATAGTGATTGCAAATAAAATATCTACATTCACACTCAAAACGATGTTGTTTTGAAATTAAAAAATTAAAAAAATATAATTATAAAGACTATTATAACCCTGAAATAAATTAAAATTAAAAAAATACCTTAATTTTTATTCTAAAATAACATTGTTTTGGGATCAATACAGATAAATTATCTACTGCAAAAGAAATAAACCCTATTTAAATTTTAAAAAATATATCAAGTCAAACTTAAAATATTTTATATTGGTTGATTTATTTATGTCAAAATTTAGTCTAACTCAATCTACTCACACCATAATCACAGCATCACGTTTTAAAATTTATTCTCAAAACAAATTTTAATAAACAAGTTTTTTAATAATTTATTTTTAAAAAAATTTATAAAAGATAAAAAATAAAAACCAAACATGTCCTTTTATTTTCTGTTTACACTGGAGAAAAAGACAGGAGAATTACACTGGTGATAATTTCGCATATTATTATTAGAATATAACTTTTCATGAAAATGTGAGTATATATCATTAAATAAGTTTTTATGAATTTTAAAAAAGTACCACTTATTCAATGTATTAAAAATATAAATGCAAAAAAAAAAATTGCACATTAGAACGTATTCCGCAACAATAGCATACGAAATTATGACAGAATTATTTTATGGTTTCGCGCCTTGTTAAGGGTGAATCAACATAGATTGCATCGAAGCCGGATGCTCCTCTTTTCAGAAACAGACACCATTTTTAATTTATTTACCACCTTTGCCACCTTTTGGGATTCTATCCGTTTGCGTGTCCAATCAAATAAAACTGATTTTGTCACAAAAATTAACTTTTATTGAAAGTTTTAGCTTATTGAGTAAGCTGGGTTTCAAATTTCTTCAACTTTAACATGGTTGTTATTTCTGCAACTGATACTTATTGAGTAAGCTGGGGCTCAAATTTCTTCAACTTTAACAGGGTTGTTATATATATATATATATATATATATATATATATATATATAGATAAAAGAATTTTCATGTTGTAGGAAAGTTCTCTTCTCATGCTAGTTAGAGTTCATTTTGTGTGCAATAATTTTTTTTATGTGTGGGCCCTACCATGAATTTGAATGTGTAGGAAACTCATCTCTTCTCCAATATTGCCATATATACATATACATATATATATATATATACATATATATATATATATATATTGTTATCAAAATATATATATATATATATATCATCCAATGATTATAATTTAGGAAGTCATATTAATTAATTATTAATTATATTACAAATGACAACTGTTGATTTCCGTTTATCAATGACTAAGATAAGGAGTAAGACTTAAAAGTAAATATATATATAGGTAGGATCCTTTGACACCGGTGTCAAATTTAAAGTTTGACACTTCATCTGAAAGTCATTATATCGAAAAAGATCAATGGTGTCACATGCTTACAAATCAGAGTCATTGATCTTTTTTTATCTAACGGCTCTCAAATGAGGTGTCAAACTTTAGATTTGACACCGGTGTCAAAAGATCCTACCCCATATATATATATATATATATATATATATATATATATATATATATATATATATATATATATATATATTAAGGGTAGGATCATCTTACACTAATGTAAGAACAATAAATCTTACATCATATCTTAACCATTAATTTACATGCATCTAACAGTTAGCATTTATTGGGTCACATTCATTAATTAATTATTAAAACTCCCAATAAATTTCTACTGTTAGATGTACAAAAATCAACTGTTAAGATTTGGTGTAAGACTTATTATTCTTATACCGGTGTAAGTTGATCCTACCCTTAACATATATATATATATATATATATATATATATATATATATATATATATATATATACATACATACAGGGGCAGGATATAAGAGTTAGAAGTCTTACACTTAATCTTGATCATTGATCCACTTGTATCCAATGGCTCACATTACTAAAAAATTAGAGTCCTTAGATATAAGTGAGATCAATGATCAAAATTGAGACTGTAACTTACACTGATGTAAAAGGATCCTACCCCTATATATATATATATATATATATATATATATATATATATATATATATATATATGAGGAGGGTTCTTTTGACTCCAGAGTAAGACTTTTAAGTCTTACTCCAAATCCCGGCCGTTGATGGACGGAAATCAACGGTTGTCATTAATAGTATAATTAATAATTAATTAATTAATATAACTTCTTAAATTATAACTTCTTAAATCTCAGTCTTACTCTTGAGTCAAATGATCTCTCTCCTATATATATATATAGGGGTATACATTTCTGCGGCTGCTGTACGTGCAACAATTGTCATATATATACATGAAAGCATTAAATGTTGGGAATCATAATCATACAAAAGATAAAAGCATTAAATGTGAAGAATCAGAACCATACACCTGTCGTTGTTGTACGTAAAGCGGCTGCAGAAATAATTTTACTATATATATATATATATAGTAATTAAATTTAAAGAATAATAATCATATAAAGGTGGGTGAAAATAATAAATATAATAAATAAAAAACTAAATGTGAGAAATCAATTATCAAGATTAATTGCTGTAATACAGCATCTCATAAATGATTTTACCACATTATTATGCCAAATTTCAGTTAATTTTATATTTTTAGAAATTGTTTAATTTTCTCAACAATTCAACCATAGATGATTTTAAGGCTTTAATGATTCTACAATAAATGTAGATAAATTATCTATATTCACTCTCAAAATGATGTCGTTTTGGGTTAAAAAATTAAAAAATTATAATGAGAAAGACTATTATAACCCTGAAATAAATTATAATTACAAAAATACGTTGATTTACATTCCAAAATGACATTGTTTTGGGCTCAATATAGATAACGTATATACGTTAACTATAGAAAAAAAAAACCTTATTTTAATTACCTATAAAAAATGGGAAAGTAAATATTAAAAAGGAAAGTTTCAAAACTCCTATCTTCTCTCTTTATATAATTAAAAATAATAATAATTTTAAAAAGATTTAGCAATTTCAAAAACATAAGTAATGTTTTATAACAATTAAAAATTATAAATGATTTGATTTTAATCGAATTCATTTGGATAAGAGAACAACTCAAACGTTTAAAATCCAATAAAAAATTTATTTAAAACCAATTTTTATATTTAACATATTAAAAGGTGAATTTAATTTTTTTTATATGAATTACTTTTTATTTTCCTTACTTTGAATATTACAAAAATAACAATTTCGACAATTAAAATTTAAATAAAATCACATTCAATCAAATTAGAGTGAATTCTACTTATCCACAACTAAAATAAACAAAGGAACTACAAAATCTAATCACCATTTGCTTTCATGTTATACCTAGGGGCGGATCAAAGGAATGGGCGAGAATGACGGTTGCTCGTCCCTAAATTTAAATTTTTTCTTATATATATATATATAGAGAGAGAGGTAGGATCCTTTGACACCGGTGTCAAATTTAAAGTTTAACACCTCATCTGAGAGCCGTTAGATTAAAAAAGAACAACGACTCTGATTTGTAAGCATGTGATACCATTGATCTTTTTTGATCTAACGGCTCTCAGATGAGGTGTCAAACTTCAAATTTGACACCGGTGTCAAAGAATCCTACATCATATATATATATATATATATATATATATATATATATATATATATATAATGATATTTTTGTGATAGTAATACACTATTAGTATCAATAGTTAGTCCCCCTAAAAAAATTATAATAATTATGTTATAGACCCGTATAAGGGGGCCCATTAAATGATAAGCTCAACAAGGGACAATCCAAGATATGAATCAATATTAATAATGGATAGATATCCATCAAGGATACTAATCCTAATACGACAACATAGCAAGTAGGCCTGGGCCCTTACCAGAGGCACCAAAGGTCCATCCACGCTGCCCACAGGTAACCTCTATAAGTACAAGGTAAACCCTAAAGGTACGTTACGCTCTCTCTCTTACTGTTATGTTGTCACTGTGCGCACACACACACACCCCATTGGCTAACACCGTTATAGTATTCTGTGCACAGTGATCTGCTTGACTCAAGGGTATCTCATTCATAGATACCTTGGAGAGGACACTAGATCCAAGAGAAACATACCAGTCTATTGGGCTGGACATCTCTGTCTCAAGGACAGAACATTGGCGCCGTCTGTGGGGAATTCTTCTTTGAATTGGAAGTTCCCACCAACCTGACAAAGGATGGCAATCCAGACAAGGAGCAGTAGCCAGCAATTACCCCAGAACCAGAACCAACCGATGGATCCAGTTCTGGAAAAGGTAAATCAGCCTCAGAACCAGCTAGGAAACGACGTGGACTATGACCATGTCCAGGTTGAGGACGATATCTCGGACACCGCGTCTACTCCAGCGCGTCGAGATCGGGGGGCTGACACAATCATGGCTCCGATAAGGAACAACTTTTCCCAGCATCCTGGGGATCTTGCTGCGCGTATTGCTCAATCAGCCGATTTGGATACTCGGCTAGCTAATAACGCATTTGCTGCGATCATGGAGCGAATTGCAGAATTGGAAACTCGTAATAACCAGCAACGGCAGCAAGATTTCCGGACGATACGAGAGGAAAATAATAAGGGAATGCGAGACCTGAAACAGCGCTTAACACAGCTGACTGGACCAGGGGCAACAGAAGCTGAAGGCCAGCCCGCCAATGGCTGGGAAGGAACTCGCAACCTGACTCTGAAGAACCGGGTTCCTGAGGTGGAAAATCGTGGAAGGCCCAACCCGGCGAATGCAACGAACCTGAACCAGGAGAACCGGGCGGTTGATGACCAAAATGCTCAAAACCATCTGGCACAAGTTAATGGCCAGGGGAACCGGGATAGGACTCATCCCAATCAGAATGCTCAGATCACCCGAGGACGTTTGGAATCCGGCGGATACAAAAGGAAGTACAGCAGGGGGCAGTATAACAACAGCCCTTTTACTGGTGAAATACTGAATGCTCCCTTCCCGGAGGACTTCAACTCGGCACACTTGCGAAAGTACGATGGGAGTCAAGACCCGCAAGTCCACACATGTACATCCAAGGATTTGATGAACCCCTCATATCCCGGATATTTGCCATAACCCTAACTGGGGCAGCGCAGGCATGGTTTTCAACTCTTCCTGCTAATTCCATCGGATCGTTCGAGGAATTCGGACAAAAATTCCTCCTAAATTTTGCAAACAGCAAAAAGCATCCAAAATCCGAGTTCGCGCTTGGAAAGATACGACAGCAACCCGAAGAAACCCTCCAGAAATACCTTAACCGGTTCAAGGACGCTGTATTGCAGGTCCCCGGGTTGCAAGAGAATGTCCACGTACACCTCATTGTGGCAGGTTTGGATGGTGCATCCAGGCTCGCCAAGTCGGCCTATAAGGACCCAGTGAGGACATTGGAGGTATTCAGAACTCGTTCGAAGAAATACCTCGAACTGGAGCAAATGGAGATTGCAAATGCGCAATCTAAAGAGGGCAAAAGAATTAGCCCAAGAAGAAGAAGCCCTGCCCCGAAAGGAAAAGAGCGAATTGACAATAAGAAAAAAGATCCCAGGGCCAGAATCCCGGACACGAGAGATCGAGTTGGAAGGTACGACAAATATACACCGTTGAATGCGTCGCGCTCTCAAATCTGGAGATAAGTGGCGATGACGGATATGAAGAAAGTAGACAGACCTCGGCCCATATTCGACAGAGGAGGATTGGACAAGTCCAAATACTGTGTTTTCCTTGATAGACCGAGTCACACAACCGATCAATGTTGGGATCTCCGAGATGCTGTGGAGAAATTTGTGAGAGATGGACGATTACGCCAATACGTGATCAAAACCCAGGGCTCCAGAAAAAGGAAGTCAGGAAACAGAAAAAGAAGTAAAAACCCGGTTCCTGAGAAGAAAAAACAAAGACGAAAGGAACCACAAAGATGATTCCAACCCTGACGAGTTCCTGGAAGCGGAATTCGACTGCAACGTAATCAGTGGCGCCCTTGGAGGAGGGGGTGACATTGTAAGTGCAAGAAGGAAGTACTTGAAAGAGGTCCTTTCAATTCGGGACCGTCCTAGATTCAAGGAAGACCCAAGCAAACCGGATCTGCCTTTGTTGTATTTTACATAGGAGATTATGCATGGTGTATTGCCAGGACATGTTGACGGCCTAGTCATTGCTTGAACCCTGGTAAACTCCCGAGTTAAGAAGATTTTTGTTGATTGAAGGAGTAGTGCCGACATCATAATGTGGGACGCTTTCAACAAGATGAACCTGGATTAGGAGGACCTCAAACCTTGCAAAACCACTTTGATAGCTTTTAATGGAGAGCATACACCTCCTAAAGGCTATATAGATCTCAGGTTGACCCTGAGAACCAAAGAAGCGTTTAAATCAGAACGAGTAAGATTTATAGTGGCCGACTTCCCGTCAGAATATAATAGAATTCTCGGGAGACCAACTATACACCAGTGAAACATGCTGGTTTCCACGAAACATCAAAAGATAAAGATGCTAAGCAGTAAAGGTGAAATAATTACCGTTTGTAGGGATCAAAAGGAGTTCAAGGGATGCTATTTCGACACTGTCAAAGACAATGAAGATGGACATACTGGTCCACCCCGAATTCATGCAGGGGATAAACAAGCCAAGAACACAATCCAGCACCACTCCAGGAAGCCTGTTAATGTGGTTGAACTCGACATGAGAGAAGAAATAATACCAAGACCCGAACCTGATGGAGAGCTAGAAAACCTCACATTGGGAAAAGAACCCGGTCAATTTACCCGAATTGGTAAGACCATAGATCCCCAAGTTAAAGAAGAATTGGTCGATTTCCTCAAGAGCAACACAGATGTGTTTGCTTGGAAGTCGTTTGAGATCACGGGCATCGATCCCGCCTTCTGCTGTCACAAGTTGGCAGTTTATCCGGGATCCATCTCGGTTTCCCAAAAGAAAAGAAAGCTGGGACCAGAAAGGAAACAAGTTCTAGAAGAACACGTTAAGGAGCTTTTGGACGCCGGGTTCATTCGGGAGATACAGTAAACAACATGGCTTGCGAATGTGGTGATGGTGAAGAAACCAAATGGGAAATGGAGAGTCTGTACTGATTACACAGACTTGAATAGAGTTTGCCCAAAGGATTCTTTTCCTACGCCTAACATAGACCAGCTGGTAGATAACTCGGCTGGATTTCGTTTGTTATCCTTTATGGATGCCTACTCGGGATACAACCAGATTCCAATGTACCCGGGGGATCAAGAAAAAATCGTGTTTATTGCTGAAAAGGCCAATTATTGCTACAATGTAATGCCATTTGGGCTTAAAAACTGAGGGGCAACCTATCAGAGGATGATGAATAAAGTGTTTGAAGATCAGCTCGGCAAGAATGTAGAAGTATACATTGACGATATGATTATAAAGTCAGTTGATATGACAAATCATGTCCAGAATCTTGAACAGACATTTCAAAAGCTCAGAAAGTATCGTATCTGCCTCAACCCGGTAAAATGTGCATTTGGAGTCCCGGCTGGAAAGTTTTTAGCTTTCATGCTAACCCATAGAGGAATTGAAGCGAATCCTGACAAATGCAAGGCAGTAATTGATATGAAAGTACCCCAAAATAAAAAGGAGGTTCAGCCGTTAACCGGTTGATTAGCTGCTCTAACCCGGTTCCTACCGAAGTCTGCTGAGAATGCCCTCCCCTTCTTTAAATTATTAAAGAAGGAAGCAATAGAAGGATGGAACCCGGAGTGCCAAGCCGCGTTCGACAAAGTCAAGAAATGCTTAGCAACTCCACCAGTGCTCTCAAAGCCAGACCCAGGAGACATTCTAATCTTGTATCTGGCTATGGGGAGGAGGCAATAAGTGCTGTTCTGATCAAGGAAACTAACGAAGGCCAAGAGCCGATTTATTTTGTCAGTAGAGCCTTACAAGGTGCAGAGGTCAGGTATCAAAAGCTAGAAAAAGTGGTCTTTGCTTTGCTGACCACGGCCAAGAGATTGCGGCCATATTTTCAGGGGCATCAAATAATTGTCAGGACAAATCAGCCTATACGGCAGGTGTTGCATAAGTCGGACCTGGCATGAAGAATGACTAACTGGGCAATTGAGCTTAGTGAGTACGACATAGCATACGAAAGTCGGAAGGCCATCAAGTCACAAGCTCTGGCCGACTTCATAATGGAGCTGACGCCATTAAACCCGGAACAAGAAGAGTCTAGGGGAGCATGAAAGGTCTACGTGGATGGATCCTCCAACAATAAAGGAAGTGGAGCCGGAATCATACTAGAAAGCCCAGAAGGAGTAATAATTGAATACTCCTTGAACTTGGGATTCCCAACTTCAAATAATCAAGCTGAATATGAATCTCCGATAGCCGGATTGATGCATGCTAAAGAACATGGAGCTAGAAAAGTTCAAATCTTCAGTGACTCACAACTGGTACCTTCGCAGATAGAAGGAAAGTACCAGGCCAAAGGTCCTCTATTAATGAAATACTTCAATAAAGTTCAGGAAATGATGGCCGATTTTGTTGAGGTACAGGTTACTCACATCCCTCGAGGGGAGAATAGCCGAGCTGACATCTTGTCAAAGTTAGCAAGCACCAAAAGTCCGGGTAACCACAAAACTGTGGTTCAACAAAGCATAACAATGCCGAGTTGCGTGATGGTGATAACCTCAGCACATGACTGGAGGAAACCCATAGTAGATTACCTGGAGAAAGGAATATTTCCAGAAGATCGTCTGGAATCTAGAAAGCTGGTCCGAGATGCGGCACAATACACAATTGTGAACTACCCGCTATTTAGAAAGGGTTTGCATATCCCCATGCTAAAATGTTTGAGCTCGGAAGGAGCAGAATATGTCCTCGCCGATATTCATGAAGGAATCAACGACCATCACATGGGAGGTAAAGCCCTGGCTAGAAAGGCCCTTAGAGCTGGTTATTACTGGCCGACAATGGAGTCAGACTATAAAGAACACGTCAAGAAATGTGACAGCTATCAGAAGCATGCCAAGTTAATCCTTTCACCACCTGAAGAACTGAAATGCATCTCGGCTCCATGGCCCTTCTTCAAATGGGGAATGGATTTACTGGGACCCTTCAAAGCTACTGAGGGGCAACTTAAGTGGTTGATAGTGGTTGTGGATTACTTCACAAAATGGATAGAAGCAAAACCAGTCACCATAATCACCTCGGCAAGAGTGCAAAGGTTCTTTGAACGGAACATTATTTCCAGATTCGGAATGCCAGCCGAGGTGGTCACTGATAATGGAACACAGTTCGCTGATAAAAGATTCCAGCAGTTAATGAAAGACCTGCAAGTCACACATCGCTTTGCATCTGTGGAACATCCACAGTCGAATGGAAAGGCCGAAGCAGCCAACAAAGTGATTGTGAAGGGTCTCAAAAAATGAATGTTTGATGCTGAAGAAAGCTGGGTTCAACAACTATACTTTGTCCTCTTGGGTTATAGGACAAGTACCCAAACTGCAACAGGGGAAACCCCTTATCGACTGACATATGGATGTGAAGCCATGATTTCGGTGGAAGTTGGAGAACCCTCTTGGAGAAGACTGAATAGTCTTGAACAAGGCGAGCAACAAAACAATAAATTGCTTACTGAGGAGTTAGATCTTGTGGACGAAGCCAGTGTTACAGCTCACTGTCGGGATATAATGGTCAAACAACAAACAACAGTCAAATATAATAAAAAAGTGAGACCAAGAATCTTTGAGAAAAATGACTTCGTACTCAGGAGAGCAGATATTGGCAATAAATAAAAATGCCAG
>NW_026897208.1:0-30130 GCF_033153095.1 Gastrolobium bilobum | reverse complement strand
AGAAATTTATATTCACAATATATCTGTATATCACAATCAACGTGTACCCAGTACACACCAGATCACACTTGGACCCTGTCCATTTGGTGTCTGTCTCACCTCTGTATATATAACAACAAAATATCTTTGGTATATTCACATGGGGCTATCGCCCTAATCATAGTAGTGGTGGTATAATATACACCTGTGACATATAAGTTAATTCATCTTACTCTCTCATTTCATTCTTCTCACTGATAGTTTACATATAAGTCACTATTATCATAATTCACATTCTCTTCGTAATTTCGTACACATTTTCTAACTTTTAATAGTTCTTTCTGTCATGTTACCGTTCAAATCCATAGTCCATTATCTCTTCCTTGCTTATTCTTCTCACATATTGTTTTCTCTCTTACTTTGACTATTCAATTGGCATAGTTCATACCATAATCTCTATTCCGTGAATCCGGAATTTTCTCAAAGTTCTGTACACATCTCATATATACTTCCCATCACACAGGGATCTTCTAAACATATTCGTCCTATCACAGAGGACTACTTTCACCTCGATCCGTGCACTAGAAAATTATATCAATCCTTGCACTAACACTTATACCTCAACTCATTAACTAATCTCATCATTTTTGTTTTGACATTACACATTAGCTCCTTTGCTAAACACATAATCCCACACTCTATGCACCCTTGACAATTCAGTTCTCTTACTAACAACTTAATTTCACACTTTATTGCAACCTAGTTCATACAGTAATCACATAATTTCCCTTAGGTTACACATTAGCTCATTCTTCGATCATACTCCCTCACTTTGTGATAGTACAACAATCACTCATAAAATCATGTCTCTGTTCTAATCCATTGTCTGCTACAGCTCACATAAACCTATAATCAATATTATAAAGCAATCCATCAATTTTCCTAATCACTCCCACCCTTGGTGGTTGTAGAATATTCCTTACATCGAAAATACCTTCACACAGTCTATCAATCCATATTAAATACCAACGATTTCACAAGCACGCTACTATTAGTAGCATCTATATATAGGCCACAAGATCATAGTTTCTTTACAATTCTCATTATCGTCTTACACATGACTATACATTTCAACCGTACTATTCATTTATCACTGATAAGTCTTTCAATTTGAATCAACGTTCATTAACCACATTAGTGCCTTCATATTACATTTACCTTATGCCATCCATGGTGATTTTCTCAATTTCTTCCTTCTACTCATACTTCATAATTATTTCATCTCATCTATGTTTACTCAACACTACCTCCTTATGGATTCAAATCCCATATTTCAATATATCTCAATTTAACACTTCACTAGCATAATAATTTCAAGTGGTCAAATCCCTTAGGATTAGACATCAAATGTTCCATTTGTTCCTCTACATTAACCATCCAATTCATTCGAGTGTACACCATCTATCACGGACTTATACCTTCGAATCAACATAAAATATTCAACTCATGCCTAAGCATATCTGTTCAAATTTTTCAACAAGCCGCCAGGTTCTAAGTCTCTCATCTTGATGAAGTTTATTCACCAAGTCCACTTGTACATACTATACTACACATTTATTTGGAAGTTTCACCAATGTCATCTTCATACTATAGACTCATCTCAATTATATATATTTATTATTCATAGTATTACAAGGTTCACCCATGCAATACCGTACATATCATAGGTTTGGTTACAACTTTTACTCATAATACAATCTTTTTAACTTTCATCAAAAGTCAGACAAAATATTTAAGTCTGTTTTCCCTTAAGTCCTCTATTATTCATATTTTACTTACTGCCATCTCTTGTCCATGAAGCAGTCAACACTGCATCCACAATATCAGGCTAAGGACTTACTTTCGGTTCTCCAAGGTTGCCACGCAAGCTTCTTACGATGACTACGCATGCAACGCAAAGGAATGGGTTGATCAGACCCACACTAAGGAATCACATATGCAGTAATCGATAAGAATGTACATACAACTATGCAACACACAACACAACTATACATTATCAGAGTTCCCTAACAAAACTGCTCTGATACCATAAAATGTAACAGCCCGTTGTACACGGTATTGTTAACATTAATTATGATATTAAGCGCAGTTACAATCACAGCAATTCATTTATAAAAATGCGAATAAACTTTTTCCGATTATTACGCGAGCATTTAAAACATAAAAAGCGTAATAATTAAAAGCTGTGACCGTAACCGTAAACTCTTGCGGAAGACTTATTTAAACTATTTTTATAACTTACATTACTTATTATTAGTTACTAAGGAGTTCCCATAAACTCACTTAGCCAATTTCCAAACTTTACGTTTTTACCCATTCGGACATGTTTCACTCTTAATTTTTCTGCGACCACACCGCTCGCAACCAAAACTTCTTCTCATATTACATCTTTTGTCTTACTTAATTCCCTTTTTAAAAAGCTATCACACGCTCAATTCGGAGCTCATTAGCTTCGATTATCGCCGTTTGAAGTTGGATAAGCAATTAGCCAACCAACCCCAAAAACAGCTCCAAACCACTCACATTACTCGAATTACTGCACTGAATCCACTCATCCATTTGCTCTCAAATTTTTGTCCTACAAACTAGACATCTCAAACTTCATTTTGATATATCACACGCTTAATTTGACTGAGAAACGAAGCGGGAATTAATTTCCAAAATCAGGACCAGAACTGCCCCAGATGCAGTGGCACATGGGAAGTCCGCGTTTCTCCATTTTTTTCAGGCCTAAGACCGAACCAGAATTTCCTCAAATTTGGACACAAGATAGAGGACATCTCAACCTTCAAAATGGCATATGTAACGTCCCTATTGGACCTCTATGGAGAGAGATATGCTCTCCCAAAGTTCGCCTAAAATCTGCCAATTCTACAGAAAATTCGCCAGAGTTTCCTTTGTTTTTCCAATAATCCCAAATTTGTAAAAATCATTTAAACCTCAAATGTACCTAATAGTCACATGGTAATACAGTAACAATCCAATGGGTGGCACACACAAGGACCAACAACGCCTTGGGGCACTTACAACCCAATCCAGTTTATAGTTATTAGGCATCTAGTTCATATTAATCATCCTTAAGTAGTTGCAATCACTAACACCTTTTTCATGCATATTTTCATCATACATGTAATCATACCCTAAAATAAGCCTAAGGCCCTTCCATCATAAATAGTCATGCATCAATACGGTTACAATATTGCTTTACAACTTACAACTTGAAACTTAAACTTAAACTTACATTCTTCCAATATTACAACTTAAATTCAAATGACAACATAACCAAATACATAACTACTAGACTTAGGCAAAAAGGCATGAAAAAATATGCTAATGAAGCTCATACTACATACATATGAGATGTTCATGCCCTAAGTCTAGCCTAGGCCACACGGCCACCAAAATGCAAAATATGAAGCACTCCACTGCTCACTCTGCGGGCCTCTTGCCCGCTGCTCCGGCTCCACTGCTACCTCCTGAAATAAATGCCCCGAGACGGGGTGAGATATACGAATATATCTCAGTAACCAAGAGGTTTGGAGAAAACTCCACCCAATGGTTCACTTCGATGCATATCAATAGAATAAAACACCCACTTTGAAAACGGGATATAGCAAGGGATTTAGAGAAATGGGGAATATAAAGATACAAACTACGACGATACGGGATGGTAACCCCAATTCCACGTACGCCCTGGGCATATATAAGCCTATGGGTATCATCCAAGGTGTGTTCACAGAAACCACAACCATGATGCCCAAACCAACCAAAACGCCAAAGACATTTCTAGTGTGCTCCTACCCGGATCACACACCATGACACGCAGTCAACTGGAACTCCCTCCTGGAGACCTATCCAGCGGAAGTCCGAAACTGCCCGAAGGCTAATAAAACTATCTACTGGCCGGAGACTCGGTACCTCAGTACCCATAGCAATAATGTATGCATGCTCATGTGTTCTATACTATTCATACACACTTCCTACCGTTGCCATCAACTGGAAAGGTGGAACAGAAAAGGGGAACAAGCCCCAGTACCAAGAGGTTACCTGAAATATTGTTTTCACAAGCTCCGCAGTAGCTTATCCCTCAACTTGGTACACAGCGGAATGCCTACACAGAGGACATTCCCAATCTCTTACAATTCAAACAATACATGCTCCTTTACAATTACACATGCATTGAACCAATTACTTACCTCAATCCACTTGGTCCAAGACCAATGGCAACTCACTGAATCAAGATTCGGGATTCAAGTCGACGTACGGCAACCTATAAAATCACGTACAACCATCAGTACACATAAAATAACGTCAAAACGTCAAAAATCGCAAAATCTCCCCATCATCCCTTGATGGTTCGGCCAAATGAGTTTTAATTTGAGATTTATTTTTCTCAATTTTCTTTCCCATTTTATTACGCCTCATTAAGTTGTCAAGAGGCCAATTCAAGTGTCGTTTCGTCATTTTTGCGTCGAATTACATCAGAACACGAAAACGCAAAAATCTCTCCTTCCTCCTTGAAGGTTCGGCCATCTATGTGTTATTTGGGGATTTATTTTTCTAAATTTTCTTTCTCATTTTAGTACCCATCCTTGGGTTGCGATAAGGCCATTTCAACTGTCGTTTCGCCGTTTTACCTCTTTTAAGCATCGTTTCGCTAAATATTTCGCTCTAGGTTCATTTATGCCAACTAAGCCACTTATTATTTTTCCATTGATTCTAACACTTGCCAACCACCACACAACCCATCTAGTCATCATATAATCACACATCACATCATTCAAATTTTTTTCAACATCAATTTACTCATTTCTCCTCAAAGGTTCGAATCTTGCCCTATGACATTCCAAGGGATTTCCATTCAATTTTAATCATTCCAACCCTCATACAACCTATTATATCATCATATCATCATGCCACAACTCATCAAACAAGTCTCAACACCAAAATTCACAAGTCCAAAATCATGATCATCAAATTTTTCGAAGTTAAATTCATCAATTTTCACCAATAAATTTCATCGCATTTCTAGCTTTAATACATCATTCTAACACATTATCATCTAATACACATTTTCAAATTGAGCTCTCTAACACAATATATCATCAATCAAAGCTTTAGGTCACAAAATCAATTCATCACAATCAACCGTTTAAAATGCAAGAACACTCACCCAAATGGAAGGTACAAGGCTCCTCCTAACTATACTCCACCATTGGAGCACTTTGAAGCTCCAAGAACACAAAAATACCTCCCAAAACCGTGACTGTAATTGGCCAAGATCTCCCCACACACGCGATTTCAAGGTTCAAGAGTGGTACCAATGTGTTTAGGAGGTGTTTTCCAACAAGTTTCAAGACAAAAATCGTTGGATTTGGTTGAGATTTGAGTGAGTTATGATCCAAAGAAAAATTTGCATAAAGAATGGGGGGAAGGGCTGCTGGTGCGCGGGGGAAGAAGAGAGGGAGGAGAGAGAAACTTGCATGAAAATGTGACTTTTAAGTCACTTAAGGCCTAGGTGGGTCCCACGCGCGATTTAACTTTAATCAATCACTAGTTACAACCACAAATTCAAGACCTACATATTTTTCTTGTTCATGTCATATTTTTGTTTCCTAAAAATACTGATAAAATTTTCACGCTTATCGGTACAATTATACCGCAGTATTTTTACACCGGAAAATCACTATTCATCAATTTTTTTCCCAAAATGACTCAATTCCTTTAAATTTTATCAAAATCATATTTCCTTACTCCACAAACCATTTATAACTCATATTTGAAACCTAGAGCTAAAAATTCAAATGACACGTTTTACGGTGCAACCGTAGCACGGTATTTTTACCCGCGAAAAACACTATTCACTGATTTTTCTGAAACTTGCCTGTCCACTCAATTTTTCGTTCTGAATCCATTTCCAGGGTTATTTTTATCATCGGAGACCTTCTGCTCAATTTTTATCTTCCTAGGGTTGCGTGTTGGCTAATTACCGTTTTTCCCTTTCTTTGTATTTTGGCCTTATACTCAGGATTTTCACTAATCCTTCTCTTTAATTCTCATTTAATATTTTAACTATTAAATTTTGGAAATGTGAGGTGTTATAGATACACAGATTCAGATTTTGCAGGATGCGTAGACACAAGAAAGTCTACATGTGGTTACCTGTATCTTTTAGCTGAAGGAGCTATATCATGGAAAAGTGCGAAGCAGACTGTAATAGCTGCGTCCACTATGGAACCTGAATTTGTGGCATGCTTTGAAGCCACGATTCAGGCTAAATGGCTGCGGAACTTTATTTCAGGGCTTAGATTGGTCGACAACATTGAAAAGCCACTGAAAATTTATTGTGATAATTCCGCAGCAGTCTTCTTTTCTAAAAACGACAAGTATTCCAAAGGTGCTAAACATATGGAATTAAAGTAATTTGCCGTTAAAGAAGAGGTTCAGAAACAAAGAGTGTCTATAGAGCATATTAGCCCCGATCTTATGATAGTTGATCCCTTGACGAAGGGATTACCGCCCAAGACATTTACTGGTCATTATTGTAGAATGGGCATTATGTCAGCTAATGAATGATGATAATTATTGTTATGTATTAAGTGTTGACACTCTGAGCTCATTGATGAATATATGTTTCTGTTATTGTCTTATTTTCAATTTATGTATGCATGCAAGTATATGTGATGATATTGAAAATGTTTATGGTTCATAATGAAGACATTATTGTTGGATATAATGTGTACTTCCTATTAAAGTATCATGTCAGGAAGAAGAGTCAATATAGTGGTACATGGAAGGAACTATGCCGACTTGATAGCATAGAACCGCCATGACTCGTGTTGATTTTATTTCTAATAATGAATTATGATGAGGTCAATGTATGGAACCTTAGCCTAGTAAATGCGCATTATAATGAATGTTGATTAAATCATGAAGGGACACTTATGACATGAGCCAAGTGGGAGAATGCAAAACTATTTGTGTCTCATGTATAAAATTAAGTGTCAGTTGATTTAATTAATAAAAGGACATAATGGTAATTGACAGTAAAGGGAAGTTATTAAAAGTGTAACTGTTGATAGGTGCAGTTATATAATGTCATATGGTCAGTTTTCTGATTAAGGGGTCTGACAGAAAACAAACGTCCATCTGGGTCTGCCTGTGAGAGTTGTATCCAATCCCTATCAAAGAAGATACAAGAACAGTGAAGGGTTAAGACTCAGAGAAAGGATTCCACCATCAAAGATCTTCCGCATTAATGGAGAAAGATACACTCTTATGTGAAAACTATGAATTCTAAAGATCCTGTATCATGTTCTTGAATGGGCATTGTTGAACATGAATCATGAATTATTGATTACATTTCTTACGCAATAGTGTATCATTTTAAATATAAAATGTTAAAGCCACTAGAATTAATCTAGTGACGAGGGATTTAGAAAGTTTGTATTAGGTTATCTATTTAATTTTCACCATTGAATTAAAAAATAAAATAAAATGTTATGGACATGATCAGCATAACGTGGACTTTTATTTTAACATTGCATTTTATAAAAAATTATTATTAACAGTTTTAATGCCTCTCTACAAATAGTGAAGTCCATCTCTCTCCCTCCCCCAACTTGTTTTTATTTTTATTTCTTTAATCTTTGCTTGAGTAATTAAAAATCTCTCCAAAAGTGGTCAATGCACTACGACCAACTATTGTTATTAAAATGGGATCGGACTGTCCGATCCAAGCGATTAAATGAGGAACAGGGTCACAAATTGGTTTGATACAGGTACTGGATGTTAGAAATTTCAGCGTGAGAAGTGGTAAAAGTTCCTAGTAGGTTGGAAACGAGGATCATGTAAATACAAAAGTTCCTAGAGTTTTGGTTGAGCCAATTAGTGAAAGAATCCTTTGAAAAGAGTTTTAAGTCTCCTCTACCATAAGTTTGGCTAAAACCGAGTATATAAAGATGGTGATGCACTTCAAGAGACATTCACATAAAGTTAACGAGACCTTAATATTTGAAGAGAAAAGACTTTTGAAAGAGAAAAAAAATATAGACTATAAATATTTTTACGTGTATATAGAAAATAAAATTATTTCCTATAAAACATTAATTCCTTTGTTTATATGCATCTATTAGTATATTTATTAAATAATTTAATGGGTTATGTTTATTTCATTTTACATGAGATAAACATCTCTCCTACACACACAAAAAAGATTGGGTCCCATCACTTTTTTTTTCTCTCTCCTCTTACATGTGGGTTCCACTTATACTTTTGTTTCTACAATATAAGTTAATTCTTTTTCTACAACATAAGAAAAATATATCCCTAATTTAATATAAATTAACCAGTTAAACTAATAATCTCCCGGTTGAATTAATAATTCATTAACCAGTACTTCAACAGAATCGACAGGCTGAGTTAAATAACATTGCCACAAGTTTGCAGACAAATTTGCAGTTTCCAAATGAATGAATGGCCGGTCAAAAAGGGCAACTCTGTTCAAACTTGTTAGGGCTGAGTCTCTGACTGACTGCATCTCTATCTCAGCAAGATATCGGATATCGATGGCTACTGCATCTCTATTTATCATGCACATACGAAAGATGACACGTTGACACGTTAATTTTAAAAAAATATCTATTTTGATATATTGAAACACGTTTTAATATTAAATAATATTTTTATTATATATAATATAATTTATATTTAATACATATAACAGTTAATAATAAATCATATAATCAATCAAATATTTAAATTTTATAATATAAATAAAAATAAAAATAATTTTCCGTACTTTGTTAATTTTTAATGTCAAATTTCATAACAGAAAAAAATTGATTTATAATTTTTTTTGTTTAGTTAATAAAATAAAATAAAGAGTAAAAAAAAGTGTCGGATGAGTGTCGGAACGTTGATCATGTATCGAAAAAAATTGACTGCGTGTCTGAAAAACGTGTCGAAAAGTTGACTGCGTGTCCTAAGCGTGTTGGACACCGACACGTGTCCGACACGCATTTTTTACAAAATTTTGCGTGTCGAGGTATCACAGGTGACTATAATCAAATAGTAGTAGCTTAATGATAGGAAGAGAGTTGAGTAAATGAAAAGAAAAAGGTTCTGATTCGATCCTCACTTGTCTTTTCTAGGAGGAGTTTAAATATCTTCATCCCTATCTCACACTCTAAATTAGTCTCATAGCAGACTCAAAAAATGAAAGCTTGTGAGAGATACCGAAAGAAGTCAATTCACCTTAAATAAGTAATTAGAGTTACGTTACCTCAAAAATAAAAATAAAATTCTGATTATAATTTAAATAATAAAATTCATAGAAGTAAGATAAAGCGGCTGATCATAAATAATTGAATATTTTTAAATGACATGATAATATTAAAGTAAAATATAACGATTAATTTATGAATAAATAATTAAAAATTTTCTTATTAAAATATAACACGAGAAGAAAAGATAATCGCAAAGTTGTTATGAGTATTGATATCATAGCATTGACAGAAGAAGAGATATATACAAACAAAGCCACGGTTCATAAATGGCCAAGCTAGAAGACAATGGAAATAGAAAACTTGTGTTCAGGTCAGGCTAACAACACAAACTTCAATTCAATGTGGATGGCACATGAAACTGAAAAGCTTTGGGAAAAGCTCCTTGATGAAGATTTACTGTATTTAGAAACCGAAAAAGGAAGAATCATGGGCCCCACTTTGGATGAATTGACTAACATGAAAAATGGGAAGGCCCATGTTGGCCCTTGCTTTCCTCAAATTAAGGATCTAACAAATGGAAGGTAGTGCAAAGTGCCATGCCAAAGCTGGCAATAGCCGTTTTTTCTCCACCCCTTTTTCCCATACCAAAGTGAAAGCTTGCTAATTAATATTTCCAAGTATAATCCAAAGATAAGATCCCATAAGCCCAATTGCTTGGTTCAGATTCAGAGGACCTTGTAGATTAATTTTTGGTAAAAAAAATTGTGGGTGTGGGCTATGTATCATTAAATGTGTATCTCCATCCCTTGGAAGCAAGATAAGGAGAGAAGCAACCATATATGTCCCTTGCTTTTAATAATGCAAGTCATCAAGCAAGACAAAAGTTGCCTTCATATAGTAAATTAATAAGATAAGGTACCAAACATTGAGGATTAATGAAATTGATCTTTTCCTTTTGTTGCTTTTCCCATAAGAGGCTAAGAGGCATGGGCATTAGGACATAACTCCATGGACTCTTGTTATGATTAAGCCCCACCTAATATGAAATATATTAACACCTTGATTGGAGGTAATGTCTAGGAAGAGTAACTTTGGAGAGAACAAGTTTTGAAGCCTATGCTAGGCTATGACCTTTCCATATATTGTTTGCGTAAACTATGTTTCTGCTAGAAAGAATGGTTAAATTGAACTTTTTAGTAGCTTATCTGACTTCACTAATCTAATGTCCTATATACCAACCGAAATCTATATAGGCTTTAGCTTTCCCATGCTTTCAACAAGTTTAGGTTTAGGCATTCTTGTCATATGGGCTATGGCTCTGGCTAAATCTCAAAATGGAGAAAGTTGAGATTACAATGATGGCTGCGAAATTTGGCATGACATTACATATGGAGATGATGGACTTTTTTTTTTTTTGGTGAACATCACCTAATTGGATATTAAGCAGACCATGCCTCTTTGGTGGATCTTTTTAAATAATCAAATTCTATTGTGATTATATTAGAAGCCAATTATTGATTAATCTAATATTTTATAGGTAATTTAAGAGTTGTTGATCTAGTGATGTCTCAACTAAATCCCAGTATTTGATCTGTCTAAAGAGTGGTGTGTTTGATTCCTGAAAATTGCAATTCTTAAGAAGGGTATAGAGACTCAAACCAAAAACTGGATTAGTAGAACTCATTAGAGTTTCGAACACAGGCTGAAAAATACAATATATATATATATATATATATATATATATATATATATATATATATATATTTTTAAAGGTAAGACTATTATTTTATAAACAATTTGAAAAAAAAAAATCCAAAAATACTTATCAATTCATATAGGAAGAGTGGAGAAGCTGGCTCTCTTTTCTCTAACCCCTCCCCCCAAATTCAACATATATATAAGCTTAAGTCTTACCAAACATTACATTCAGATAACATTAACACTGTTCAAAATTTAAAGTGATTCAGAAATTGTACCCACTTCATGGAAGTAGTCTTAATGAATGAATAATCCATGTTGCAGCAAAGTAAATGCAACTAAGGTATACGCATAGATATACTTGACCAGAGTTTCATACTATAATTGAAGTCAACCAAAATGAATAATTGATTATGATCGCATCAATGGGTAGCCTAATCAAGGTGAAATTATGCTAATAATTATTTCATTAAATTGGATGCATTGAACTTGATCATAACGGTACCGTGTCTCCATCATAGTAAGGGTAGAATAAGGCAGTACCGTACGTAGTGCAGATAGTAAGATAATAAAAAAACAAATAGGTATCCATATTTATAAATTCAAACTACCAAATGTTCAACGTGTTAAATATATTCGTTTGGACTAAATTTTTAGTTTACTTAGATTATTCTTCATGTATTAGTGCATAGCTAGTCGAAGTACATCATATTCATAGACGAGCAAAGCTAAGTCATAATAAAACATTTTTCACAACCATTTATTGGAAAGTCACTCAAATTAAGTTATAACTAATAAAAATTAGAGTAAATACCCTTTTTGGTCCCTGGTAATATCTACGAAATCCTTTTTAGTCCATGACAATAAAAAAGGATCAAATTGGTCCCTAACAGTATGTAAAAAGGGCTATGTTAGTGACAGAGGAGTTGACATAAGGACTAATGTGACCCTTTTTTTTCATAATTTTAGGGACCAATTTGGTCCTTTTTTATTTCTAGGGATTAAAAAGGATTTTGTAGATATTATCAGGGACCAAAAAGGATGTTTACTCTAGAAATTAAACGAAAAAATATATATTAAACTTTGACTACAATGAAACTGATTTTCAACTTTTTCCACGAAATGTTTTCGTGATATTAAGCATTTTCCTTCACGGAAAGAGCTTCTTATGTTGGCAGGTGTTTCTACAAAAGCAATTTGGACGAGTAGATGCTCACCAAATTATTTCCATGCTCATAATAATAACTTATATGTCAACATCCAAAGGCGATTGAAGCACATTATTTTATCCAGTTTTCATATATTTTCTTTATATCCATCATTTTATATTAAATATGAATACATTTATTTTATAGTGATTTAGTTTCTTTAACTTCTATTTTTATAGGTATATCATTCTTAACTTTCAATTTTTTCAAATAGAAAAGGTTTAATTTAATCATTAACTCAGGGTCATATGTACACTTTGATCTTAAAGCTTGAAAGCGTGCTATTCGAATCTTAAACTTTTTAATGTGTGCTGTCTTTCTATTTGATTTTTCGTCAACCTCTAAGAAAAATTATTACACTGGAATCATGTGATAATATTTTCTACCCAAATTTTTAGATGAGAAATGTTCAATGTACTCATTTCAAGGGTCAAATGTATTTTTGTCCCGAAACTTCAAAAACATAATTTCATCATAAAATTTCCACTAGAGTTGATGAAAAGTCAAATGGAAGACCAAAATATACATGTTAGAAAGTCCTAAACTTTCAATATCAAATTTCACATAACATTAAGTTGAAAGAGATATATAAATCAGACTTTTTCCAATTTTAAATTTCCAACTTTCTTTTAATCTAACTATGCATATCCTTTTCTTCTTTTATTTCAGTTTTTTTCATATATACTTTCTAATCTTCTAGGCGAATTCAAAAAAATTCCTGCAAGGCATAGGATACTGATCACATTTTTTATCCATTAAATTTGGGTCCTTTATTTAGTTTAGAATAATATATATATATATTTTTACTCTTTATAAAAAAGGTACGTGTCATTTTTAATCATTTAACTGTTATATATATATATATATATATATATATATATATATATATATATAAAGTTATATTTACAAATTTTTTGTTTACAAACTCTTACAAATTACACTAAGTATGACCGATCATACTTTAACCTATATATAGGAGAAGGATCCGTTTACAAACTTTTTTTATAAATTACACTAAGTGTGACTGGTCATACACTCTTGATTGAAGTATGACCGATCATAGTTAGTGTAGTTTGTAAGACTTTGTAAATAAATTTTTTGTAAATATAACTTTTTCCATATATGTATATATATATATGGAGCAAGATTAGTTTACACCAGTTTAAGAATAATAAGTTTTACACCAAATCTTAACCATTGATTTCTGTGCATCTAACAATTAAGATTTATTGTAAATTAATAATTAATTAATGAGTGAGACCCAATGAATCTTAACCGTTAGATGCACAAAAATCAATAGTTAAGATTTGATATATATATATATATATATATATATATAAATATAGGGTTCATTTAATCTCATGTTACATGAGAGATGATATCTTATGTTATAGAGACGCATGTGGTGGGGCCCACTATCTACAAAAAAAGAAAAAAAATGTCACAGTTTTCGATGGGTCTATAGGAGATAAACTACTCTTATGTTGCATAAGAGTAGTTTTTTTTCCATAAATATATATGGAAAAAATATTTATACAGTCACTTTAGATAAGGTTGTCTACAACTACTTCTTTTTAACTAAGTTTGACCAGTCATACATTAAAATTGCATTTTCTCTCTCCGCCACTGTAAGAACCCACACCGTTAAATTAAGAATTTGAATAATTAATTACGAGTTAACAAATAACTCCATAATTGACCAGGAATAAATATGGTAATATTAGAATAATTATCACAAGGGTTTAATAACGCTGAAAGTGGCTTTTTTGATAAAAAAGTGTAGATATCGGTTCTGCTTCACAGTATAAGTGCGTACCGGTGAAGTATCCCAGAAAATTATAATAAGTATATGAATATTCCTAGAATAGTATATAGGACTGGTATAATAAGTTTGGAGTCGAAATAATGAGAACTGACGTCAGGGCTGATACCTGCTACGTGTAAAACGCGTACCGAAAGAGTACTGCGAAAATTATAATAAAAATATGACAAATCTTAAAAAAATGGCTACGTTCAGAATATGAAGTTTGAGATTAAAACGATTAGTGATGCTATTAGTACTAATACCGACGATTAATTAAGTGGACCTATAAATACTAATTAAAGGGCACAAAACCCTAGGCTAATTTCCCATCAGTTCTACGTGCCTCCATTGTGCCTCCATTTCTGATTGTGGTGTTCTTCACTTGTCACCTTCCTCTCTTCATCTTGTGAGCTCAAGTGATCACCTTTTCTCCAAGTTTCTCCATTTAATCACCATAGATGTTGTGAGCAAGCCTTGGGAGGTTGTAGTGCACCACATTCTGACTTGGTGCAGCCTCTGTTTAGAGTGTGTGAGGGATGACTTCTTGAGTGTTGAAGTGTGAGCCATTTACATGTCATTGGAGGTTTCAAAAAGCCATTTTTAGTGATAAAGAACCAAGCTTGTAGTGCATTTTCATGGCCTTGTAAAATCTGAACCTTTGAGCTCTGTTGGAAGCTCCAAGTCAATTTCTTGTTCTAAGTTTTTGAGCTTAGAGGTAAACCATGATCACCTTCTTTGAAATTTCATGGTTTTAGCTTGTTTGAGTTGTTAAAAAGAGAAACTTTGATTAATCAAGTTAAAGATTGATAATTCATGCTTAAAATGTATTAATGGACTTCTGTTTGTGGAGTTATTGGACTCCAAATCATGAGAGAACCATTAAAATGGAGATTATGCAGAAACTACACGAGTTTCTGCATTCTGTCTGATTAATATTTGAATACTTTTCGTGGAGTATTCAAATACTCATCAGCAGGCAGTCAAATACTCAGCAATAAGAATTGGGATACTTTTCTGGGAAGAAAAGTATTCGGATACCTTGTGGTATTCGAATACTTTAGTGAAAGTATTCGGATACCGTGGTGAAAGTATTCCAATACTTGGTAGTATTCGAATACTTTAGTGAAAGTATTGAGATACTTTTTGGAGACATGGAGTATTCGAATAATGGAGTATTCAAATACTCAACAAGGAGTATTCGAATACCTCCTGCCGATGAAGCCTAAAATCACTTAAAACAAGTTAGAAAGTCCTAAACATTTAGTAAAACCCTGGGCTATGAATATTAATGATCATTTATGATATAAACAAATTGTGATTGTGCTGTTTGGTGACCTTGGACTAGTATGGACTCTTGATTAGACTGTTACATTGAGAGGTAAGCTTTCGTGTCCTCGATTTTGCCATTGTTGGTTCTACCATACTTCATGGAGGGGTGGTTATATGCATGATGTGTTTTATGAAATTATCTGATGATTACTGAAATGCTATTGAGTTGTTTGATTAAGTGCAAGTGCCATATGATATGTATGTGGTGTACCACCTTGACGGTAATCCTGAGTATGTGGAGACATACAAGATGGCAACCTGTGGGTGAGGAGTAAACGGTGTTCCTTATACTGTAGGTCGTAGACGTATGTAATCCCTACATTTTTATTCTCTGGCCAGTAGGATTCTTACACACATGACATAGATATATGCTGCATTGCACAGATTTTGGAAATGATATAATTATACTATTTTGGAACTTATATTGCACATATAAGTGAGCTTGGGGTGGAGAGATCCTTGAGGACCCCTTGTCTTACTGAGATTTCTTTTTAGAGATCTCACCCCGTGTTAGGGCACCTTTTCAGTTACAGGTACCTCGGGGGTTGATACCTCTAGCGGCAGGAGGCCAGAGCTGAGTTGATTATGCATGCTTATTGCTGACATGTTTGGATATTGATCATGTTTTACTTTCAGTATCTTGTTATCTGATTTGAAACTTTGCTTGGCTTTGTTGCCTTATTTGGTGAGCATGGGGGTTGTTCATAGCACATTGATTTATGTTATGTGGAGTCTACTTGAGTTGTATAATGTACCAGAATATTGTCCGGTCTCCGTGTTGTAGTTCCGTGACTAGATACAGATCTATTGAATGAGGTTATTCAGTGTAGTCATTTATTGTAATTTACCTACAGGCTATATTTTGAAAACAATAAGTAATTAACTTGCTTAATTATTAATGATGTCATAATTGAAAAGAAAGAGTTAGCTTCCGCATTTATTTAGTTGCGCTATTACCATATGTATGTTTAATACACTGAGTGCACACGGGGTGTTACATTTTATGGTATCAGAGCACTTTCTAGGGAAAAAGCCTGTATGTATTGCAATAACTTAGGATGCTTTGTTGTGTGAACTGTCTGTTGTGTTTCTTTTGGGTTTTACTATGATGATGCATGCGTGATCACATTGTGTGGGCCTGATCAACTTATTCTTTGTGTAACATGTGCAGAGTCAGGGTACTTCCCCAGAGGACTCGCGAGACGAGAAAAGGGTCAGTCTGACTCGGACCTGGCTGCATTAGCAGATAGATGGCTCCAGTCTTTGGACAAGATCTTCAGAGTTATGCAGTGCACCGTCCCGCAGAAGCTGCTGTTTGCTACTTACATGTGAGAGGGGGACGTTCACGAGTGGTGGATGAACACCTCTCAGGCTTATGAGATGCATGGTCATGTTATCACATGGCCATTCTTCGAGGAGCTGTTTCTTGGGAGATATTTTCCCTATGATGCGCAGGAGAGAAAACAAGGGGAATTCGAGCGGTTAGTGCAAGGCTCGATGACAGTTGATGAGTACTTGGCTAAGTTCAATGAACTGGCCAAATTTGCACACTTCAGGATTGCTATGCCTACACCGGCATTTTTGGCTTCTAAGTACCGTAAGGGGCTTAATGAGGGCATAACAGATAGGATAGCCCGAGCGGCATCCCGAGATTTTGGCACCTTGGTTCAGCAGTTCCGTGATATTGAGGATGTTTTGTGGTGAGCAAGGCCAAAAAGGCCAAGATATCCGAAGTGAAGGGAGCTGGTAGTTTCACTTCTTTGAGAGACAAGAAGTTTAGAGGAAAAGGAAAAAATAAGCAGTTAGCTTCTAGGCAGGTGCCAAATCAGTTCAAGAGGACTTCGGCTTAGGGAAGTGCGACTAGACTTTCCACTACTCCCAGGTGTACTAGATGTGGGAGATTTCATGTTGGGCTGTGTTTCACTGGTCAGGTCATTTTTTTTTAGTGTGGAAAGGAAGGCCACTATGCCAAAGAGTGTCCTTTGTCAACTGCTAGAGCTGCAGCAGTACAAGCTATTCCTCTTCAGATGATCCATACTCCACCTACAGCGGCACCTGTCGTGCCACCAGCCACGGGCTGAGTGTATACCTTGGATTGCCAGTAGTCGGGTAGAGCTCCGAACCTTGTGAGAGGTACTATTTCCATTGGTGGTTCTACTGTTGATGTATTATTTGATTATGGGGCTACGCATTCTTTCATCGCGACCTCGATTGTTGTGGGGCTTGAGTTGCCTATTTCTGTGCTTTCTCCACCGTTGCAGGTTTCTACTGCCACTGGAGAAAAGTGTGATACCTCCGCCGTACATCGCGGATGTCATGTTTCAGTGGGATGGCCGTGAGTACTCGGTAGATCTGATTGGATTGCTGATGGCTAATTGGGAGATCATCCTTGGCATGGATTGGTTGTCCAAGAATTGTGTGATGATTGACTGTTGTGCTAAGAAAGTGGTGATGTCTCTATGTGATTCCACCGCCAGTTCTTCTCCTTATATATCAGTACTGCAGGCTAGGAGAGCCTTGAGAGCAGGGACATTTGGTTTTGTCATATTGGGAGGTTTGGTGAGTGGACACAGGAGGATATTATCGGTATTCCTGTAGTGAGGGAATTCCTCGAGGTGTTTCCTAAGGAGATTCCTGAGTTTCTGCCACAGAGGAAGCTAGAGTTCTCCATTGATCTGTTGCCTGGTATGAGGCCCATTTCATTAGCTCTATACCGGATGTCTCCACCTGAGTTAGCGGAATTGAAGAAGCACATTGAGGATCTTTCCGCAAAGGATTTCATTCAACCGAGTGTGTCTCCATGGGGAGCACCAGTCATCTTTGTTAAGAAGAAAGATGGGACAATGTGATTGTGCACCGATTACAGACAGCTGAACAAGGTGACAATCAAGAACAAGTTTCCCCTCCCTCGTATTGATGATCTGTTGGATCAACGTAGGGTTGCTTGCGTGTACTCGAAGATTGATCTTCGATCCGGATACCATCAGATTCGGGTTAAGCCAGAAGATGTCCCCAAGACCGCATTTCATTCGAGATACGGTCATTATGAGTATTTGGTGATTCCGTTTGGACTCACCAATGCACCGACAGTGTTCATAGATTATATGAACCGTATTTTTCAGCCGTACTTGGATCGTTTTGTGATCATTTTCATCGACGATATTTTGATTTACTCCAAGACTGAGGAGGAGCATGGGGAGCACTTGAGGATTGTGTTGCAGGTCCTTAAGGAGAAAAGGCTTTATGCTAAGCCTTTGAAGTGTGAGTTCTGGCTCAAGTCGGTGAAATTCCTTGGGTATGTGATTTTTGCAGAAGGAGTTGCAGTATACTCGAACAAGATTGAGGCAGTGTTGGGTTGGGAGAGACCGAAAACTGTAACAGAAGTGATGAGCTTCTTGGGTTTGGCACATTACTATAGGAGGTTCATTGAGGGATTCTCCAATATGGTTTTACCATTTACTCGCCTTACCCGGAAGAAGACTCCATTTGTGTGGACTCACGGGTGTGAGGGAGTTGAAGGAGAGACTGACAACTGCACCAGTGATGGTCCTTCCTGATCCTTCTGAGCAGATCGAGCTGTATTGTGACGCCTCTGGGAAGAGGCTGGGCTATGTGTTGATGCAGACTGGCAGAGTGATTGCTTATGCTTCGAGGCAGTTGAAGCCTCATGAAGAGAACTACCCGACTTATGATTTGGAGTTGGCTGCGATTGTCTTTGCCTTTAAGATTTGGAGGCATTACTTGTATGGTATGAAGTTCGCAGTGTTTAGTGATCATAAGAGTTTGAAGAACTTGTTTGATTAGAAGAAGCTGAACATGAGACAAAGAAGATGGATGGAATTTCTGAAGGACTACGACTTTGAGTTGAAGTACCAGTCGGGTAAGGCCAATATGGTAGCTGATGCTTTGAGCCAGAAATCCGTGAGTCTATCCAGTTTGATGATGGCTGACTTTGATGTGATTGAGAAGTTTCGGGATTTGACAGTGACCTCTTTGTTTGGGGGTGCACTTCTTGAGATGGAAACTGTACAAGTTGAAAATGAGCTAATGGAGAAGATCAAAGAGACGCAAGTGTAAAGAGAGTGCCTTGATTATGTGAAAAACCAAGATGGTGTATCTTGGAATGAAGACGGATTGTTAATGTTCCAAAAGAGGATTGTAGTTCCTAGATGTCCATTGACTGAGGAGGTGATGTCAGAGGCTCATAAAGGCCAATTCACTATCCACCCTGGGGCTACAAAGATGTACCAGGACTTGAGGAGAAACTTCTGGTGGCCAGGCATGAAGAAAGATATAGTTGTTTATGTGTCCAAGTGTTTGATATGCCGAAAAGTGAAGATTGAACACCAGAAACCGTCCAGTAAGCTTCAACCTCTTGAGATACCATAATGGAAGTGAGAGAGCATTTCCATGGACTTCGTGGTGAGATTTCCTAAGAGTCAGGCTGGTTGTGACTCTATATGGATCATTGTGGACAGATTGACTAAGTCTGCCCATTTTCTTCTGGTAAAGGTGAGCTTCACTACAGAGCAGTTGCCAAACTATATGTTCCCGAGATTGTAAGGCTTCATGGGGTGCCCAAGAGTATCATTAGTGATAGGGACCCAAAGTTCACTTTTCGGTGTTGGGAGGCGCTGCAGGGAGCTTTTTGTACTATGTTGAGATTGAGTACAACTGATCACCCTCTGACTGATGGACAGACTGAGCGGACCATCCAGACATTGGAGGACATGTTGAGGGCTTGCACCTTGGAGCAGGGCTCTGCATAAGATCGGTACCTACCTTTGGTTGAGTTTTCCTACAACAACAGTTTTTATGCTAGCCTGGCCATGACACCCTATGAGGCGTTGTATGGTAGGAGGAGTGGGACTCCTACCTGTTGGTCTGAGGTTGGAGATCGTGAGTTTTTTGGCTTGGACTTTGTCCAAGAGACCACCCAGTAGATCCAGATGATCAGAGACAAGCTGAAGCAGGCACAGAATCGCCAGAAGAGCTACTATGATGACAAGCATCGGCCACTGGAGTTCATTGAGGGTGAGCACGTATTTGTGAGACTTTCACCTATCACCGGTGTTGGTTGGGCCCTCGGAGTGAGGAAGCTTAACCCGAGATTCATAGGGCCATACCTGATTCTTGGTAGGGTAGGGCCTGTTGCCTACCGGCTTGCCTTGTCTCCGAACTTGACCAACATCCATGACGTGTTTTACATGTCTCAGATTCAGAGATATATAGCAGATCCTTCGTACGTGGTGCAACCTGATGATGTGAAAGTTCAGGAGAACTTAAAGACTCCCGTCGGACCACTCAAGATCCTTGATCATGGCGAAAAAAAGCTTAGGAGAAGGATCATCTCTATGGTCAAAGTGCAGTGGGAAGGAAGAACTCCTGAGGAGTGTTCTTGGGAGCGGGAGGACGAGCTTCTCTGGCAATACCCCGAGTTCAGGGACAAGTATGTCTCTAATTTTGCGGATAAAATTTTTAAAAGGTGGGGGTGAATGTAAAAACCCGCACCGCTAAATTGGGAATTTGAATAATTAATTATGAGTTAAGAATAATTCAATAAGTGACCCGGAATAAATATGATAATGTTAGAATAATTATCACAAGGGTTCCATAACGCTGAAAGTCGCTTTTCTGATGAAAAGTGCAGATACCGGTTCTGTTTCACGGTATAAGTGCATACTGGTGAAGTATCCCGAAAAATTATAATAAGTATATGAATATTCCTAGAATAATATATAGGACTGGTATAATAAGTTTGGAGTCGAAATAATGAGAACTAACGTTAGGACTGATACGAGCTACGTGTAAAATGTGTACCGGCAAATTATAATAAAAATATGACAAATCTTAGAAAAATTGCTAGGTTTAGAATATGAAGTTTGAGATTAAAACGATTAGTGGAGCTATTAGTACTAATACCGTCGATTAATTAAGTGGACCTATAAATACTAAAGTGCACAAAACCCTAGGCTGATTTTCCATTAGTTCTACGTGCCTCCATTATGCCTCCATTTCTGAGTGTGGTGTTCTTCACTTGTCACCTTCCTCTCTTCATCTTGTGAACTCAAGTGATCACCTTTTCTCCAAGTTCCTCCATTTAATCACCATAGATGTTGTGAGCAAGCCTTGGGAGGTTGTAGTGCACCACATTCTGAGTTGGTGCAGCCTCTGTTTAGAGTGTGTGAGGGTTGACTTCTTGAGTGTTGATGTAAGAACCCGCACCGTTAATTAAGGAATTTAATTAAATAATTTTGAGATGATTGATATAATTTCATAATTGACCTTAATAATTATGAGAAGGCTTAAAGAATTATGGTAAGTGATTAATAATGCTGAAAGTTGCTTTTCTGACGAAAAGTGTAGATACCGGTTCTGCCTCACGGTATAAATGTGTACGGATGAAGTATCCCAAAAAATTATGAAAAGTGTGTATATATTACTAGAATAATATATAGGACTAGTATAACAAGTTTTAAGTCAAAATAATGAGAAATGGTGTCAGAACTAATACTGTCAGCGCTAAAACGCGTACCGAAAAAGTGTTACAAAAAATTAAAATTAAAATTAAAATATGAAAAATCTTAGAAAAATGGCTAGGTTCAGAATATGAAGTTTGAGATTAAAATGATAGGTGTAGCTATTAACGCTAATACTGTGCGATTAAACTTAAGCGCACCTATAAATACCAAGGGCACATGATCCTAGGTTAGAAAATCATAACTTGCGTGGGTTTTTTTTTGAGCTTCTTGAGGCAGCCCCTTCCTCCATCATCTCCCCTTTATTGAAGCTCCAAGAGAGCACCTTTCCACTTAGTTCCTTCATCAAAGTTGCTTGTTAGAGTGTGCTCTAGCCATGGGTGGGCAAAAGTCCAGCCATTTCTGAGTTGTGGTGAGGGAGAAAGTTTCTAACTTTGGGGTTGTGAGGTGTGGTAGCCATCTCCATGCCATTTGAATCTTCAAGGTGCCATTTTGGTTGAGAAAGGACCAAGCTTGGGTCACCATTTCGCGGCTTGTGTAATCTGACTTCTTGGGACAGATTTGAGAGCTCCAAGAGCACCTTGTTCTGCTGTGTTTGAGCCTCCATAGGTATACCATGATCACTCCTCTTTAAATCCATGATTTTAGCTTGTTTTGGTCACTAAAAGAGGTAACTTTGATTAACTAAGTTGAGAGTTGTTAATCTATGCATGTTTAGTGTTTTTGAACTTCTGTTTTTGAGAAAACCGGACCTTGGATTATTAGGAACCCTTCCCACCTTGGATTATGTAGAAATCTGGTGCAGAATTCTATTTTGCACGCGTGGGAATCGAATCCTTTCTGTTGGGAATCGATTTCCATGTGCAGGAATGGATTCCCCATGTTTGGGAATCGATTCCTACCTGTGACAACAACGATCTAGTTTAGTAAAATTGTGATATCTCAAGCTACAGATCTCCAAATTGAGTGAGGTTTGGACCTATGTAAAGCTAACACATAGGGATACAATAATTTATAATTTCATAGCCATTGGATAAGTTTATTGGTCGTAGTGTTAGTTTGAAGTTGCGACTAGATTGCTGGATAGTCAGTTTGCAGCAGTCACTTTGCAAAAATTATAACCGGAGTTATACAACTCCAATTGAGACATAAAATATATCGTTGGAAACCTTAAGATGTCTAGTTTAACATAGTAAAATCTTAGAATATTTCATAAAGAAATGAAATTGAAGTCTTGAAAATGGTAAAGATAGTTTAGTGCTTGTGACTTTGGAAAGAGCTCGCAGTAAGCGAAACGTAAAAGAAATAATGTTTTTTTTTAAATCAGAAAAGCTATGATACATTTATTGATAGTATGAATGATATGAAAACAGATCTTTGACCTTGCTAGACACTGTTATTAGTTGTGACCCTTTGGACACTGAGTCGTGAGGGAGGGTTAGCTTGCGAGGTAAGTTTTCTTGTCCTCGGTTTAGCCATTGTTGGTTCCACCATACCCTATTGGGGAATGGTTTATATGCATGATGTGTTTTCATGTGTTGATTTATTGAAATGCTTTTGAGCCGTTAACTGTAAATGCCTTAAAATATGCGTGTGGTGTTTCGCCTAGATGGGAATATGATCCTGTGGGCAGGTATGACATGGGCGTGTACTGATGTGGGTAATAGACGTATTCCTGCATTTCTCTGGCCAGTAAAATAGTTACAACACACATGACATGATTATATGCTGCATTGCATTGATTTTGGAACTTATTATTAAACTGCTTTTGAACTTATATTGCACATGTAAGTGAGCTTGGGGTGGAGAAATCCTTGAGGACCCCTTGTCTTACTAAGATTTCTGTTTTAGAGATCTCACCCCACGTTGGGGCACCATTTTCAGGTTCAGGTAACTCGGGGGTAGAGACCTCGGACGGCAGGAGGCCGGAGCTGAGTTAGATGTATGTTGTTTATGATGATGTGTACTGACATGCTTTATATTATTACGATTTTGTTATTGAGACTCTGTTGGGGCTTTGTTGCCTTATTTGGTGAGCATGGGGGTTGTCCATGCCACATTGATTTGACTTGGTTGATTTAGATACAAATTATATAATGTATCGGGATATTGTCCGGACTACGTGTTGTAGATCCGTGACTTAGATACTCACGTATTTATGTTATGAGGCTATTCAGTGTAGATAGCTATGTATGTTGCAATTTCATACAAGCGTTGTTTTGAAAATGATTAAATAATCAAGTTGGTAATTAATAATGACGTCATAATTGAAAAGAAAAAGTTATTCCACAAATTTTTATTAAGCACCACTTAATACGATGATATGATAACAAACCGGATATATACGAGGTCTTACAGTTGAAGTGTGAGCCATTTACATGTCATTGGAGGTTTCAAGAAGCCATTTTTAGTGATAAAGGACCAATATTGTAGTGCATTTTCGTGGTCTTGTAAAGTCTGAACCTTTGAGCTTTGTCGGAATCTCCAAGTCAGTTTCTTGTTATGAGATTTTGAACTTAGAGGTAAACCATGATCACCCTCTTTGAAATTTCATGGTTTTAGCTTGTTTGAGTTGTTAAAAAGAGAAACTTTGATTAATCAAGTTAAAGATTGATAATTCATGCTTAAAATGATTTAATGGACTTCTGTTTGTGGAGTTATTGGACTCCAAATCATGAGAGAACCATCAAAATGGAGATTATGCAGAAACTGCACGAGTTTCTACATTCTGTCAGCTAAGTATTCGAATACTTTTCGTTGAGTATTCGAATACTCATCAGCAGGTAGTCAAATACTCAGCAAGGAGTATTGGGATACTTTTCTGGGAAGAAAAGTATTTGAATACCTTAGTAAAGGTATTTGGATACCTTGTGGTATTCAAATATTTTAGTGAAAGTATTCAGATACTGTGTGGTATTCGGATACCATGGTGAAAGTATTCAGATACTTGGTAGTATTCAAATACTTTAGTGATTCTGGAGACATGGAGTATTCAAATACTCATTGAGTAGTATTCGAATACCTCCTGCAGATTAAGACTAAAATCACTTAAAACAAGTTAGAAAGTCCTAAACATTTAGTAAAACCTTAGGCTATGAATATTAATGATTATTTATGATATAAACAGATTGTGATTGTGCTGTTTGGTGACCTTGGACTAGTGTGGACTCTTGATTGGATTGTTAGCTTGAGAGGTAAGCTTTCGTGTCCTCGATTTTGCCATTGTTGGTTCCCCCATACCTCATGGAGGGGTGGTTATATGCATGATTTGTTTTATAAAATTATCTGAGGATTACTGAAATGCTATTGAATTTTTTGATTAAGTGCAAGTGCCATATGATATGTATGTGGTGTACCACCTTGACGGTAATCCTGAGTATGTGGAGACATACAAGATGGAAACCCGTGGGTGAGGTGCAAGTGGTGTTCCTTGTACTGTTGGTTGTAGACGTATGTAATCCCTATAATTTTATTCTCTGGCCAGTATTACACACATGAGATGGATATATGCTGCATTGCACATATTTTAGAAATGATATTATTACTGAGATTTTTTTTAGAGATATCACCCCATGTTGGGGCACCTTTTCAGGTACAGGTACCTCGGGGGTTGATACCTCTAGCAGTAGGAGGCCAGAGCTGAGTTGATTATGCATGCTTATTGTTGACATGTTTGGATATTGATCATGTTTTACTTTCAGTATCTTGTTGTTTTATTTGAGACTTTGTTTGGCTTTGTTGCCTTATTTGGTGAGCATGAGGGTTGTCCATGCCACGTTGATTTATGTTATGTGGAGTCTACTTGAGTTGTATAATGTACCAGAATATTGTTCGGTCTACGTGTTGTAGTTCTGTGACTAGATACACATCTTTTGAATGATGTTATTCAGTGTAGCCATTTATTGTAATTTACCTACAGGCTAATTTTTGAAAAGCAATAAGTAATCCACTTGGTTAATTATTAATGATGTCATAATTGAAAAGAAAAAATTAGCTTCCGCATTTATTTAGTTGCGCCATTACCATATGTATTTTTAATACACTGGTGCACACAAGGTGTTACAACCACGTTAGCCGATAGTGTCTGAGGAGAGAGAAAAAAAAGAACAACTTTATTGTTATAACTATGTCTGACTGGTCATACTTAGTTAAAAAGGGGTAGTTGTAGATAATGTTATCTAATGTGGCTGTAGAAATACTTTTCCCTATATGTATGTATATATATATATATATATATATATATATATATATATAAATATGTATGAGGAAGGATCTTTTGACACCAGTGTCAAATTTGAAGTTTGACACCTCATCTGAGAGGCATTAGATCAAAAAAGATCAACTACTCTGATTTGTAAGCATGTGACACCATTGATCGTTTTTGATCTAACAGCTCTCAGATGAGGTGTCAAACTTCAAATTTGACACCGGTGTCAAAGGATCCTACCTCTTTATATATATATATATATATATGGGAAAAGTATTTCTCCAGTCACTGGAGATAAATGTATCTTCAGTGAGCTCAAAATGACATCGTTTTAGGGTTCTAAGATTAAAAAATTATAATGATAAAAATTAATATAAAACCCTTCAATATATTAGAATTATAAAAACACCTTGATTTCCGTCATAAAACGACGATGTTTTGGGCTCAGCGGATATATATATATATATATGTATATATATTTATATAGGAGGGTTATATTGACAATTTTTTTTTGACAAACTACACTATGTCTTACGGGTAAGACTTCAGTCAAGAGTGTCTTACCGGTAAAACATAGTGTAGTTTGTAAACAAATTTTTGGTAAATATAACTTTTTTCACACACACACACACACACACACATATATATATATATAAATATTTCTACAACCACTTTAGATAAGATTATGTACAATTACCCTTTTATAACTATGTACTAATGGGAGTACGTAGATATAACATTAAACTTACTATTTTTCTATTTCCACGTCAGCAGACAGGTTCTGAAAAGTGACCAAGGAGAGAGAAAAAAATAACTTTAATGTTATAATTATGGAGAAAGATCTGTTTACAAACTTTTTTACAAATTACACTAAGTATGACCGATCATACACTCTTGATTGAAGTATGACTGATCATACTTAATGTAGTTGGTAAGAGTTTGTAAACAAAAAGTGTAAATATAATCTTCTCCTATAACTATATACTCCTGGGAGTACATAATTATAAAGGATAGCTGTAGATAACCTTATCTAAAGTGGCTGTAGAAATATTTACCCTATATTTATATATATATATGTATGTATAGGTAAAATTATTTCTACTGTCTCTTTACGTACAACAATGATATGTAAAATCATTTCTACAACCACTTTATGTACAACAATGACAGGTGTACGATTATGATTTTTCACATTTAATGCTTTCATTTTATGTATGGTTATGATTATCCACATTTAATGCTTTCACTTATATATATGACAAGCATTTGACTGCTGCACGTACAACAACTGCAGAAATGTAAACATAATATATATATAGGGGTTTATATTTCTGCAGCTGCTGTATGTGCAGCAATCAAATACTTGCCATATATATACTAGAAAGCATTAAATGCAGGAAATCATATCCATACAAAGGATGAAAGCATTAAATAAGGGGAATCATAACCATACACCTGTCGTTGCTTGATGTGGTTGTAATATAGTTGATTTTCCAGGTTTAAAATACTAAGCTTTAAGGTCAAAAGAGCATACTTATCAATACATTTTATGGATTAATTGTTAGTTTTTCATTTTCAATGTTATTTCTCACTCAAGTTTATATTTGGATAGGAATTTAGCATGGAAAAATGAGAATTTGCGCAGAAGGAAAATTTGGATCAGATGGGCGGAATAAATGCATTTTCAGTGAAAATTCCGCGCCATCAGCGCGGAAGAAGTATGATCGGCGCCATCAGCGCCGGGTTTCGAGCAGAAAGACACCGTGTTTTGAACGCGTGTGAGCAAAATAAAAGGAGGGGGGGTCAGAAGACAAGACAGACAGACGAAGAGGAGGAGAGAATTTCTGGAGCTTTTTGGGTGGAGATTGATCTTGGAGATTATTTTCTTTTCCTTTTGAATTCAGCTGTTATTCTTCTTATATGGATCATTGTAATTCAGCTATGACCATGTCTGGCTAGTTTCCTTCATTGTGGGTAGGGTCACAAACCCTATGTGAACCTTTTGTTTATTTATGAATTGGTTTATTTTTCGCTCTTTAATTTAATTGATTTATGCCTACTCTGTGCGTACTGCTTATCGTTTATATTAAATCTGATCAGTTTAGTATTGAATGATAATCTGAGGGTTAGAACCCTAGATAGGAATATTGGGGTTTTGGTCCAGAAAGGGGGTAGGATAATAATTAACATGCGTGCTAGGAATAAACGCATTTTTGGTTACAAACGTTTAATTTATCTGTGTAATGCTTGATCTCAATTGAAACATTGCAAGGAATTGGGGTTTTAATTGTGATTAAAGGGCTAAATTTGCAAGGAATTTGGGTTTAGCTAATAATTGTTTGGATGATAAATTGTTTGGTTGTTTATTTTAATAGAGCATTGTGAATCAATCCGTAGTAAAAAGAAAGGATCATAGGGCGAGTGTACTTACCTGCAATATCTCTCATATTTTTATCCAAATCATTTTGCATTATTCTCTTATTTAAAAATCCAAAAATACGTCTTTGTCTTTGATTTCTATTGTTCTTCAAATCACTTGGGTTTTATATCTTGAAAGGACGTTTATAAGATATTCGCTCACAATCTCTGTGGAGACGATAACTTACTTATCACTTTATTACTTGAACGATCGGTACACTTGCCGGTTTGTATCAAGTTTTTGGCGCCGTTGCTGGGGATTGTGATTTCTTATATCTTATAATCTTGAATTTCAATATTTTTCTTTCTTTTTGTGATTATTTTATTTTATTTTCTTCTGTTCTTGTTTTAATTTGTTTTGAACATTGCTACTAATCTTCTCTTGAAGTTTTATGCGAGGCAAGGTTGATCCTACAGAATTGTTATTTGATCCTGAAATTACAAGGTCTGAAAGGAGAAACAGAAGACTTGCTCAGAAGAAATCAAAAGTGCCAAGTGCTCAATCTGAAGAAGCACCTGAAATCCCAACCATGGCAGCGAATAATGAAGCTGAAAATCTACTCATGGATACCATCCTCACTCCAGCCTTCAACAGGCCTAATTCAAGTATTGTCCAACCGAATATTGCTGACAATAATTGGGAGTTGAAGTCTTCCATAATTCAGTTGGTGGAGAGAACTTAATTTGGAGGAGAGGAGCATGAGGATCCTCACAGGTTTGTAGACCGATTCTTAATGATCTGTGACTCAACCAAGCACCCTCGGGTGTCTGATGATGCTATCCGGTTGAGATTATTCCCTTTTGCTGTAAAGGGAGAAGCACTTAGCTGGCTGGAGAGGCAGCCTGCACGGAGCATAACTACATGGGATGATTTGTCTACAAAGTTCTTTGAGTTCTTTTCCATGGAGAGATACAATCAAATGGTGAATGATATCACCAACATCACTCAAACTGAGGGTGAAACATTGTGTGCAGCATGGAACAGGTTCAAGGACTTGATGAAGAGGTGCCCTCATTATAATTTGACTGCTGGTGATCAAGTCAGAATATTTTTTAATGGCATCACACCTGAAGATAGAATGGTGCAGCTGGTGGTACTATTAAAATCATGAGGGCGAATGAAACTCTGGAGCTGATAGAGAGGATGGCCAAGAATGAAAATCAAGAGGTATCTTCAAAGTCTAAGAAAGGTAGCCTTCATCTAGAAAGTAATGAGTCAGTTCTGGCTGAAAATAAATTGCTAGCTCAACAAATGGCTAGTTTGACTTCCAGGCTTGACAAGATGCAGATTGCTGGAGTTCAAGCTCAATCTGTTGCCTTTGTCTGTGATTACTGTACGGACAATCATGCTCCTAATGAATGTCCCTCTCTTGCTTCTTCTGATTCACCTCAACAAATGCAGGTGAATGGTATATGGTATGACCAGCGCCCTCAGCAGCCAAATCTTCAGAGAAATCAGAATTTTTCTGGTGGTGGTAACAATTTTCAGCGGAGAGCTAAGGGAGTTGGCATGGATTTCAAATCTAATACTTATATTCAGCCTTCACAGAGTCAACAACGAGAGCCTGCTGAGTGGGAAAAAGCCTTTGCACAAATGGCCAAGACTTCTAATGAGATGGCTCAGACCACTAATACCTTTATGGAGGAGACTAGAGAAAACAACAAAAATACAAATGCTTCCATCAAGAACCTGGAGAATCAGATAGGATAATTGGCAAAGC